>NC_047114.1:19138191-19438191 GCF_902500255.1 Thalassophryne amazonica | reverse complement strand
CTTGATCAAAATTTTTTCAGAAACTGTGAGGGACATCAAAGTGGGCACCATTCGAGAAATTCAGATGGTTTTTGGTGAAAGGTTTATGGGCTTCAAAGAGATTACGGACTGTTACTGTCGCTTTAAGGACGTCCAGAGCGACTGGTGGTGCGCCGCGCTCCGAAGCCGCCATCGACAGGCTGAGCGACCATTTCATTTCTAAACGGATGGCTGTATGGATCCGTGACCATCGTGTGCAATTTCTCTTGTTATCACAAGAGCTGGACATCAACCATTTTCCAGCAGATTTCACTTTTAACAAGAGATTTTGTCATGGAAAGCCGAGCGGAGGCTTCGCGCATCACGATGGATTCGCTACTGGAACAAGAAAAAACCACCTCCATTTTGGTCTCACAGGAGATGGCGTTCAGACAGCTGTCGGTGGTTTTTCCGTCGAGTGATTATCTGAGAAATTTTGGATGTGCCTGGACATGCCAGAACATGTCCTGTGAGGCTTCATCACGGCGTTGCTTTGCGCCATGCGGCACCGCCGCGACGCGCGGAATTCCTCCGCACGTCTGTCTCAATGTGCCGAAAAAGTGCTGATGTCCACGTCTTTTCACAATTCCTGTGCTAGCCAAATGACATCCCGGATAAAACACAGCATCCAGTTTGGAAATGAACTGCACATTCCACTGTTAAAGGAGTTTTTGTCATGGAAAGAGGAGCGGAGGCTTCGCGCATCGCGGTGGTGCCGCATGGTGCAAAGCAACGCCGTGATGAAGCCTCACAGGACATGTTCTGGCATGTCCAGGCACATCCACAATTTCTCGAATAATCACTCGATGGAAAAACCACCGACAGCTGTCTGAACGCCATCTCAAAGCCATCCTGTGAGACCAAAACGGAGGTGGTTTTGTCTCGTTCCAGTAGCGAATCCATCGTGACGCGCGAAGCCTCCGCTCGGCTTTCCATGACAAAATCTCTTGTTAAAAGTGAAATCTGCCAGAAAATGGTTGATGTCCAGCTCTTGTGATAACCAGAGAAATTGCACACGATGGTCACGGATCCATACAGCCATCCGTTTAGAAATGAAATGGTCGCTCAGTCTGTCGATGGCGGCTTCGGAGCGCGGCGCACCACCAGTCGCTCTGGACGTCCTTAAAGCGACAGTAACACTCCGTAATCTCTTTGAAGCCCATAAAATTTTAACCAAAAACCATCTGAATTTCTCGAATGGTGTCCACTTTGATGTCCCTCACAGTTTCTGAAAAAATTTTGATCAAGCAAAGCGGCAGTCTCTGAGCCATTCCTAAACAATGAAAAAAACGACAAGAGGGGTGGACCACTCCTCACTCAAAGCCTGCTCCCAGGCGAATGACGCAACCGACAGGCGTGAAAAAACTCACGCATGCGCACGAAGGTTCAAGCTTGGCTGACGCAATCACACGTGATTCAAATCCATATGGTTTTTGAAAAAAATAATAAGGTCGGATACTTTTCTAATAGACCTCGTACATATAGTGCTTGAACGTGTGTTCAACTCGCTCATGTGCCGACTATTAAAACAAACAAACTGGAAAGCACAACTCTGTGCACATTTGTCTGTGTGCATTCCACAGGCAGAACGCATCATAATTATTCACCAGATTGCTAAAACTCCATGGATAAAACAAAATTAAATATTTGAAATAAGAAATTGTTTTCTTTTTTATTGCTAGCATGTGAACCGTTGTGCCAGAGTTTGTGTGTAATGAAGCATAGGGTGCATACTACAAGTGAATGTACTCCTGATTTGCCATTATCAGAAGACAACAGAAGGGGTTACAGCAAGAAATTATTTAAAAGAAAATTATGTCTGGATTTGAGGAAAATCCCCTTTACAATGAGAGTGGTGGATACATGGAACAGCCTGCCAGAGGATGTAGCAACAGCACCGAGTGCAATCTGTTTTAAAAGTAAATTAGATAAAGATGGGAGAAATAATAATGGTAAATATATTATAAACAGCATTAGATAAATCAATAAAATATACTGCTGAAGGAGACCTGAGTTATCTTCCATGTTTTCCACACTTACGGCTATTAACACGCAAAATCCTTATTTACATACTGCTGTCTACAACACAATAAAGCTCGCTGTCAGTGGCACATTTACTCTTAGTAAATCATCGGGAAAAACTGTCTCCACCCCAACACACAAATGTTGGATTGCCCACACAATTTTGCACTCATTATCTGAGATCTTAGTAAATCAGGCCCTTGATCTACATTGTCGTTACACTGGGAACCAGCCTTGGCTGGGGAAGTAACCTGTTTCAGATTGGCGTCCTATCCAGAGGAAGTTGTAGACTTCAATACGCTTCCGGAGATAAGCACCAGCACCAACAGCCTCAGGGCCTGTAGAGCAGGGGTGCTCTAGTTCGGTCCTCGAGAGCCACTCTCCTGACACGCTTAGTTGTCTCCCTGCTCCAACACACCTGAATCCAATGAAAGACTCGTTAGCGGGCTTTTAATGAGCCTTTCATTGGATTCAGGTGTGTTGGAGCAGGGAGACAACTAAGAGTGTCAGGAAGGTAGCTCTCGAGGACCGAACTTGAGCACCCCTGCTGTAGAGGACTTACTTTCCAATGTGACATCTCTGGATGATATTTGGTGTGCCCACTGAGATGAAACACCTTCATCTGTGAACATGGGCAAGTCCAAAGCAAACCCTGGCTGCCTTTAGGTTCTTGTCAATGAAGGTCTCCAGGAGTTGTTCCCATGAAGAGTAGAAACAAGTTTCTGCTTTCAATTTTAAGCTGTTTGAGCATTCTTTTGCAATGACTGCAGTGGTAATCCCCCCATAGGTCAGGGTGGGGAGCAGGTGTTGGTACCACATATTGCCATGCAACAGCACATCCACCATGCCACAGAAAATCCACCTTGGGCCCTGATCTCTTACCACCCAGGGAGACAACTGGTCCACCCCTGCCACCCAAAAGTAGCCATCCATCTGCCACAGCTAGTGTAAATGTGGGCATTCCCCTTGGCCTTTTCCAGTTGGTAATGCCACCACCAACACCCAAAAAGAAGTCACACGTCTACTAGCTGGAGGATGAGCCCTGGGTGAAGTTTAATGGAAAACTTATCAGCAGTAGTATTAATGCTTCAAAAACTGAAAAACTGAATCACTTACAGAGATTAAAATGTTCTTTTATCTGATCTTGATGGAAATACAGGTGTGTAGACCAACACACCAAGTTTACTTTTAGAGATGCCTTGTCAAATTTCCACATTAACGTAGAACCTTCAGACCATCAGGTGTTCATTCTCACATCTTTCCTTGGTGTCGGTTTCTGTGTGAGTACATACTTGGCCCCTGGAGTTTAAGCTAAGCTACCACTGAATCAGTTTTGCATCATTTTATGCAGTGAGTGCATACAGGTGTACCTAATAAAGTGGCCATAGAGTGTATGCCTCCAGGATGTTCCACACATTATGATTGCACCACTCTGCTAAGGCTGCACCAGTTCTGCTTTGCTGTCCAGGAAAAGGCCAACCTGATTGGTTCTCATTTGGTTCAAGCTTGGTTATATGTAAGATTTGTATTCATTTGAGGACACTCGCTGCAGTTTCTTAATCCCATTTGATTGTTTTCTTCTTGTATATAGACATTTGTATCTTTATATATTTGCAGTTTTAATTATTGGTACAATGGTGGTACTGTACTGTGATGTTGGATAAGAAAATGTCTTAATGATTCTGAAATTAATGTTTTTTTAGGTTCCACTGGATTGAAAATAGAATGAATTGAGAACTCCTTTCTGTTTAATAAAGTACACAATGCATTTTATCAAAAAAAAAAAAGTTTCTAAAATCATCTAAGAATTCTACTTTCGGTGTAATTTTCTTTTTGTTTTGGAACTAACATACTGTCGATTTGTAACATTGCACAACTGTTCATTCTGAAAAATGGCTGTTTTCAGATTTTTTTTTATGGGATTCTGGGAACTCTTGATTATAAACCTGTTGAAGTTAATATGTTGGTTATAGTTCAGTTAAACAGTTAAAACTGCACCAGCTGCAGCTTCAGACTTACTCTCTTTTTGATGCCTCTCTTTGGAAAAAAATAATAAAATCTGAGTTTAAATGTGGTATTTTCAGTTCTTCTTTGTCTTTTCATTCCTATTTCATTTTCACATGGGGGTGCACAGCCTCATAAACACACGTGACACATTAGCATGCGATACCGCTGTAATGACACACACCCTTACCACAGTCCAGTGGACGTCCGTAAAGAATTTGTATGAGGTGGAGATGCGTGTTTCTGTGGTTGAAACCCCAAATGGGAGCAACTAAAGATAAGAAAAGGCTGAGCAGCTTGGAAGGACCTGACCACCATCAACATGTCCACACCCACAGAGTCCTAGAGTGGCTATAGAGTGGGAAAACTAAGGGGGGAAATATTGTATAGCAATTGTTATATAACAGCTGAGTGTATCCTTGTCATTTGATTGGTGGGTTGTAGGTCATGTGACAGGGATTATTTGTGCCAGTAGGTGTTGCATTTCATTGACCGTGCAATATTTGTTTTTTAGCGTGCATTTTGGTGCTATATGAAATATGCTATTGCACGCTCCGACCACTGCAGATGCTCACTATCAGAGGCTGCGTTTAGCTAAACATAGCAGAGTTTGTTTTGCTGACAGACGATGATTTCAATCAATCAATCAACTTTTTTCTTATATAGCGCCAAATCACAACAAACAGTTGCCCCAAGGCGCTCCATATTGTAAGGCAAGGCCATACAATAATTATGAAAAACCCCAACGGTCAAAACGACCCCCTATGAGCAAGCACTTGGCAACAGTGGGAAGGAAAAACTCCCTTTTAACAGGAAGAACCCTCCAGCAGAACCAGGCTCAGGGAGGGGCAGTCTTCTGCTGAGACTGGTTGGGGCTGAGGGAAAAAAACAGGAAAAAGACATGCCGTGAAGGGGGGCAGAGATCGATCACTAATGATTAAATGCAGAGTGATGCATACGGAGCAAAAAGAGAAAGAAGCAGTGCATCATGGGAACCCCCCCACAATCTACGTCTAAAGCAGCATAACCAAGGGATGGTCCAGGGTCACCCGATCCAGCCCTAACTATAAGTGTTGGGTATTTTCTCCTCCAAACATTTTTAAAACCTTTAACAAGACAAACAGAGTCAAGAAACACCAGTGAGACAGAAAGTCAAATTTTACACGTGGAGTGCAGTCAGGCTGTACACCAAGGCTACACTAAAGTCTGGCCTGCGCTTCGCTCTTTTTATTAGTGAATCTCTCATCACATAAACAAAAACTTGTCCTAAGGGTGGGGGGAATGACGCAAGACAAGTTTCTTCCCGTAACATAAACACACACGTCAATAAGTGCAGCTGTAAGCAAAACAGTTTCTTTCTTTTACTCTTATCGTCGAAGGTCAGCACATCTCGTTCGCAGTTATCAGCTGTTCTGCATCTGCCTGGAACACTAAGCATCACATCATAATCAGTCAAAATTCAACCTTCAGTTCTTTTACTCCCAGTCGTTAGCGGCTACGAAAACAAGTTGTATAATAATAATAATAATTACATCCAGCTCCTCATTCCCAGTTCAGATTGACCCCAGCATGCTAAAACAAGGTTGAATAACACATACATTCTCGGGTTTAAGTGCAAACAGCACAACACCGTTCTCATCAGAAAGAAGACAAAAGGTACAAATGTTTAACGGTGATAACATATATATATATATATATATATATATATATATATATATATATATATATATATATATATATATATATATATATATATATATATATATATATAAAATCCTTAACATTTCCCACCTGTTTATCACCTGTTAAACATACAGTAGGCATCACCCAGCTTAGTTAGTTAGTTTATTAACTTAGTTTATTCTGTCCACGTTTTTATTAATTGAACACCACCAACAGATGGAAGATTTGAATCCAGCTGCTATTTGATCAACCAGTTTATACTCGTCAGGCACTCCTCTGGGGACTCCTATTGCGTCAATATATGTTGGATTTCCTACTCCTTTCCAATCTCTTTTTACTCTATGTCTGGCTATGCCTTTCTGCCAATCCTCAGGGATAAGAGAGGCTGCATATGTCGTAACGTCTTCAGGGGTCATGGGTAACAATAATGATATTAATGCACAATA
Organism: Thalassophryne amazonica; assembly: GCF_902500255.1. Classification (NCBI taxonomy): domain Eukaryota; kingdom Metazoa; phylum Chordata; class Actinopteri; order Batrachoidiformes; family Batrachoididae; genus Thalassophryne; species Thalassophryne amazonica. Next base: position 19,432,018 of record NC_047114.1, on the reverse strand, counting down.
ACCTGACACATTTCGTGGCAGTCTGTCAAAGACAGACCACCACCACACCACCACCATACATCACTCCTACCGACTGGTATAAATGAACCGTTTTTCTGTATTATTCGACTACACCACTTGTCTTATTACTTTTTCAGCTAAAGCTTCATAGGCTAAGAGTGTGTTAACTCATCACGTCAACAGTTCAAGCTTGAACTGGAGTTGTGAGCTTTTCAATATCATCATAATTCTCAGTACAGTCATTACAGTTTTCTCCACTAAGGTCTGACTGTTTCAATGCTTGATATTTTGGCATAGTTTGTTGGAAGGCCAGATTACACTGTACAAATGTATTTGACACCATTTTGCCAACCATTGTTTTGATATAAGGGATCACACAACACATGCAAAGTCCAATCAGAATTAGGACTATAATAACTGGTGTCACCATTTTCAATAGTAACTGCCAACATGGTCCTGAAGTCAACCAGGACCAGGGATTCCACCGGTTCACGGCTAGGGTGTCTTTATGCATTGCATCACGAAGTTTATTCAGCTCTTCCAATGCGTCCTGCATATCCACTGAATGAATGGAGTCTGGGATGAAAGTACAGCGTGTTGTGTTCAGCAGAACACAAACTCCTCCCTGTGAACCAGTAAGCAAGTCTAAAACCATGCGATTTTGCATCACCATGGTACGTAAAGTATCTATTTCAGTGTTTTGAGCTGCTACTATTTTTTTAGTTACATCCATGAACAGACCCAATCGATAATTCAGAGTTTTAATCATTAATGAATTTTTTTTCCACTCCTATCCAGGGGAACAATGAATGTGCTATTTTATCTCCTACAGACCACAATTTTTTGGTCCTTTAGTACATCCGAGCCCCACATGTGATTATGTGGTAACACATCTGGGTATATCAATCTCCTCCGTCTGGTGCTGCCATTCTTCTCTGTGGAGGTCCTACCACATATGTATGGTCAGTCACCTGGGTAGGTGCACACACACCACCCCAATTTGGTGGGAGACTCATGTACAGTCTGGAACCATAAAGCCAATAGATGTCATCATACACCGGAGTACCATTTACAGGTGGTAGCAAAAACTTACTAACATAAGCACATGATTCATCCGTTCCCCATGGACAGGAGCCTGTATAATTACATCCCCGTCCAATGTGATGAAGATAAGTACCATCCACATATTATGTTTTGGTTAGGCTTAAATTATTTGATAAAACATACGTTTGGGTACACAGACGTTTCTTAATTTTACCTACATTTTTATTCCCTGTCCCGTAAAAGCAAATTGGGAATGGCCGTTGTGATGACAATTTAACGTGATGATATTTTGCGTTTCCCTTCAGTCTAGTCAATGGAGCAGCACTTGGGCACGCTTGTACGTCCTCTGTTGAAATCCCTATCATATAAGTGGTTGCACTGAGGCAAGTGGTGTTACATCTTATCAGATTTGCTGAGAACTGCTGCCCCCGAAATACAGTTTGATTATGCATCCGTATGATAAGACATTCTGTCACCCTAGCAGGGTACGGTTTAGCCGTCAGAGCTGGGTGTGTTGAGGATATAGGTATTTGCGAACAAACATAACAATTAGTAACGTAATTCCATAGCCAATAAATGAACATATCTGTACCACATATTAGTATGGTATATATGAGGGTGTCCATCTGTCTCATTCACATTATGAATAAACCTCTTCTGACGTTGCTTGCGTTGTTCTCTGGCTCGGTCCACAGTGAGCTGCAATTCTTGGGTCAACCACCAGGCCAGGAATCCGAGGAGCACGAAACACACTAAGATCACAACGCAACCGGCTGCCCTACCAACAGTCCGGCAGCGGCGGCGCTGAGCACGCCGCTCCGGGGTCTGCTGTAGTTCAGTCATGATTGCTAGGATACAGTGTTGTTAACCACCTCACCTAATAGTGCAAGGATCTCCCTGCTTCACTGGCATTGAGACAATCTATTGCTAATTAAATAGACTCCCTTTGTAGCCAGACTTCCCCTTACACTGTGGAGGCCGCCAACACACGCTGTATCTTACAGTGATGTATCCACGTTGATCTCTCCGCTATCTTTACTGCAGTTGGTGTTGTTAACAGCACTTGGTATAGACCTTCCCAACGAGGACTGGACCAGTTCTTCCTCTTAATCACTCTGATGAACACCCAGTCTCCTGGCTAGACTACTGGAAGGCCGTCCTGTGGAAGATCAAAATTATTCGGCAGTAAATGTGTTTAAGTTATCTCTTTCTGTGTTAATGTCTTTTTCATAAAATTTGCTAATGTTTGTTCCTCATCTGCTGTTTTAGTATCCATGTCAAAATTGGTAGACGATATGGTCGTCCATAAAGTATCTCAAATGGTGTTAACCCTGATGGTGTTGGTGTTATTCTCATATACAATTTTACTAGGTCCAACATTCAATCCAGGTTCGTTTTGTCTCTTCTATACATTTCCTTAATCTTATTTTTATTGTGCCCTTTGTCCTTTCCACTAATCCGGCACTGTGTGGATGATAAGCACAATGATTTTTGAGATTGACCTGTAGCGCTTCTCCTACGTATTGCACTATTGTATTAACAAAATGCGCTCCATTATCTGAATAGACTGTTTCTGGTATTCCAAATCGTGGAATGATGTCTTTGCACAATGCCTTAGCCACTGTAAGTGCATCTGCATGTTTTGTAGGGAACAATTCTACCCATTTTGAGAAGGCATCAATTATGACTAAACAAAATTCCTTCCCTTCATGTTTACTCAGCTGTATATAATCCATATGAATCACTTGAAAGGGATATTGTGGTGTTGGAAATTTGCCTCTTTGGGGTCTCAAATTGCCTTGTGAGTTGTGTTTTGCACATGTCATGCATGCTCTACAATGCTGTTTTGCATATGCATCGAACCCATAAAGACAAAAAATAGATTGCAATTGCGATATCATACCCCCTGATGAGACATGCGTCACGCCATGGCTCATAATAGCTGCCCATTTAAACATATTTTTTGGCAATATGGGTTTCTTTTGTGGTCATACGTACAAATCATTTGCATACGTAGCTCCTTTAGCTATCCACATTTGTTTTTCTCTGTCAGTTGCCTGCTGTTGCATGTCAGCAAGCAGTGTATGACCTAAATGCAAATCTGGAGTAGTTTCCTGTACAACAAAAATAGAAGAAGCTGCTGCTGCCTCTTTTGCTGCTCTGTCAGCAAAATCATTTCCTTTTGAAATACTGTCAGAGCCTTTGGTGTGAGCCGCACATTTGCATATAGCAATTTGTTTAGGCAATTTCACAGCTTTCAGTAGTGCAGTTAGGAGAGTGGCATGAGTCACTGGCTTTCCAGATGATGTCACCATTCCACGCTCTTCCCACAGTTTTGCAAACACATGCACTGTGCTGAAAGCGTACTGGCTGTCTGTATAAATTGATACAGCCGTACCTTTAAACAGATAGCAAGCTGCAGTTAAAGCAACTAATTCAGCTGCTTGTGCTGAAAATGAGGATGGCAATGAAGCAGAATCCAATACTTCTGAATTTGTGACAACAGCATATCCAGATTGTGTTTGTCCATAAGCGTTTTTAGTGGAAGAACCATCCACATACACAATTGTACTGTTTGGGATGGGTGTATCCCGGAGGTCTGGGCGTGCTTTCGTACAGACCGTAGCTACATCAAGACAATTGTGCGGCTCACCATCCTCAGGTAAGGGTATCAATGTGGATGGATTCAATGTTGTACAGCGCTCTACCGTAAGATGTGGTTGTGATAATAGCAAGGACATACACGAAAGATGTCTTGCTGGGGACAAGAGGCTCATGTTTGTCTGCAACAGAAGTGCAGAAACTGCATGTGGAACTTTCAGTGTCAACTGATGGAATAGAACAACATTACTGCTACTTTGAACAGCCATAGAGGCTGCAACAACAGCCTGTACGCATGGTGGTAAAGCACTTGCTACTGCATCCAATTTAGATGAGTAGTAGGCAACTGGCCTCAATTTTGAGCCATACACTTGAACCAAAACACTAGTCATGAACTTATTCTTACAATCAACTGTTTGAATGAATGGTTTACTATAATCTGGTAGTGCCAAAACTGTGGATGACACTAATGTTTGTTTTACTTTTACAAAGGCTTCCTCAGCATCTTTGTTCCATTCCAACACGGTTGACATTGAAATATCATCCTTGTACATCAAATCAGAAAGTGGACTAGTCAATTCTGCATAGCAGGGAATCCATGCCCTGCAGTAATTAGTCAGTCCAAAAAATGACATCATCTGCTTTTTGGTTTGTGGTTTTGGAGCGTGCAAAATTGCTTCCTTCCTGTCAGACAGGATCGTGCGCCCTGTGGCTGATAATTCATGTCCTAAATATTTTACTTTATCCCTACACAACTGAACTTTGTTTTTACTCACTTTGTGGCCATTATCAAATAAGAAACATAATAATGCTACTGTGTCAGTTATGCAGTTTTCTCGTGTGTCAGAGGCAATCAAATGTCATCGACATACACTAATAGTTGGCTATCTGCCGGTGGAACGAAATTAGCTAAACATGCTGACATGACTTGAGAATAAATAGTTGGGCTCTCTGCGTAACCCTGCGGTAATCTGGTGAATGTATATCGTTGTCCTTTAAAGGTAAAAGCAAACCAGAATTGACTATCTGGGTGTACTGGCACAGAGAAAAATGCATTACTTATGTCAATTACTGAGAAACTATTAGAATTTGGTCTCAGCGAATTTAACAAGGTGTGTGGATCTGGGACACATGGTGCTCTTTTAATCACAGCAGCATTTACTGCCTGCAGATCTTGAATCATTCTCCACCCCACTGAGGGCGGAGCCTTTTTTACAGGAAATATGGGTGTGTTACATGGTGAATCTGGACATGGCACTATTACTCCTGCTGTTAATAAATTCTCTATTACTGGCCTGATTCCTTCAATTGCATCAGGTTTCAATGGATACTGTCTTACACATGGTCTGTATTCTGTTTTTGGTCTTATAACTACAGGTTGTGCATTTTTTATCAGTCCTACGTCTGAAGGACCTGTTGTCCACAATCCTGATGGTACAGAAGAGAGAAGATCATCCTCTTCAGGACTCAACTGAAACACTCAGGATTGTGAAGTGGACACATCAATGTGTGTTCCAGCTGTCAGCACCAATGAGACATTAACTGGCACTTTATACAATTTAGTTGATGGACTGAACTCCGTTCGTGGTCCAACTCTGCTCCAATCAGTGGCTGACAAAGCTGTTATGACTGTCAGTCCCAATTCTTGCCATTCTGTCAAATATGGCTTACAAAGTGACACATGTAATGGCATACCTGTGAATCTCAATTTTAAAACATCTTCAGTGGCACCTGTTACTGTTATGACAGCTGTTGAGTTGCCATCATGAATCAAATCGGTCATTGTCAGCTTCACAGGTGAAACGTTTTTCAATTTGTTTTCATACACTGGTGTTCCTGGCAATATGCCACTATGGACTCTAAATACACTCTCAAATCTGCATCTAAACTCTATCCATGGTTCTCCTTCTTTCTGAGTTGTCCTGGTAATTTCAGTATAATTTATCTTTGGTCCTAACACTCCTTTTGCACGTGTAATCATAGCTTCCACTCTTGTTTCTAAGACTAGATCATCATGTGTCAGTGGTACGCCTTGTTGGTCTGCAGGATTCCAGTCTCCGCGTACCTGACTCCATTTAGGGCCACATGCTTTCATCCACACCTGTTGGACTTCAGGTCCACTAAGGTGGTAAGAATTTCTAATGTTTTCTATATCCTGCATAAATCCCTCAATATCGACATGTGGCGATGGTATCATGTCGACTGCTGCTTTGATATCATCAGCATTCCATGTTCGATATACGAGCATGGTTGATCGCTGTCCTGCTGTTCCTGCACGAGGATTTGGTACTTCTATCATAGGATAGGCACCTCCCTGGTCACTGTGTTCCACCATGGGAGGGGCTGTAGGCACTTTCGCTTGACTGCGTGTTTGTGGTTTTTCTGGTTTTTCTGGTTTTTCACTTTTTACCTTAGGTTTTACTGCCAAATCATACTGTGGTGGCGGTACATCGTCATCCTCTGGTAGAGGAGATAAAGGTGTTGTTGTCACCGACGATCCAGCCGGCGGTGGTTGCTGAGGCTGTTCTGGTTCTCTGTGCTGAATTATCACATCTTCTTCTGCCTTACCTACAGCTTTCTTTTTCCTTGCTTTCTCTAATCGTCGCTTCTCTGCTCCCTTCTGTCTGTTCTCTGCTTCTTCCTCCCAAAATGCCACTAAATCTGCCCCTACTTTCTGCATCTTTTTCTCATCACCTTTATGTTGCTGTTCTAACTCCTTCTTCAGCTTCTGTATACTGATCAGGTTCAGTCGTCCGTCAAAGTCATGTTTATTTATCCAGGTCTCCAATTTCTTTGTTGCTTTTGGATTTTTTGCTTCCATAAATTTCCAGTCGTCAGTTGATAAATTTTCCTTCTTTTTAGACGTCTTACCCCCCATTTTTATTATCCCTTGTTATAATTTGGACTTCAGACGGGGGCACACCTAGGGTGTTCTAAATCTGAAGTTTCACACTTTCTTTGGACGTGACAATTAATTTACCGTCGTGTGGTTGATTCCTTTCACCTCCCCGTAGGAAGCGGAATCACTTGCCTGCTGCTTCCACACGCACGGTTGTCACTAACGTTGTCCAAAGTATTACACTTTCACACAGTTATTTACACTTACACAAAACACTATTTACACATAGAAACACTTTTAATAATCGTACGCGTATTCTTATGCCAGGGGAGCTCGCCCTCCCGTGAAATTTAACTAATGTCCTGCATTAGGGGACTCCGCCGTCCCTGCCAAATTTAACTGCTTTTTTACAGTGCACGTATTTCTACCCGGGATTTCCTTTACGTATTAAAACAGAGGAGTCCGTATCCTCCTTCCGGAATTTAACTACGTGCGTCCCTCGCAACCGTAGAGGAGTCCGCCCTCCTTACAGAGTTTAACTGTGTTTCATTAACAGACGATTCTGTATCATCGCTTACGGAGTTTAACTGTTTTATGTGATCACTTTTATCCCCTACCGGTACGCGTATATAAACAGAGGAGTCCGTATCCTCCTTCCGGAATTTAACTACGTGCGTCCCTCGCAACCGTAGAGGAGTCCGCCCTCCTTACAGAGTTTAACTGTGTTTCATTAACAGACGATTCTGTATCATCGCTTACGGAGTTTAACTGTTTTATGTGATCACTTTTATCCCCTACCGGTACGCGTATATAAACAGAGGAGTCCGCACCCTCCTTACAGAGTTTAACTGCTTTGCATTAACAGACGATTCTGTATCATCGCTTGCGGAATTTAACTTTATGTGATCTGATCACCACTCACTCAGTACTATTTACAAAGAAATTTTACTCACTGACTCGACTTCCTGTCTGTCTTCTTTGGGAAAATCTCGTCAACCAGACGATGCCAACGGTGGTCGACAATTGCAGACACGATCAATCGATCGGACCTTGGCCAAGGATTTACGTCTGGACTTGACGACCTCCGCTGGACACCTCCGGTATTGTTGAGATCCCGGACGTAGCCCCCAGTCAATGTTGGGTATTTTCTCCTCCAAACATTTTTAAAACCTTTAACAAGACAAACAGAGTCAAGAAACACCAGTGAGACAGAAAGTCAAATTTTACGCGCAGAGTGCAGTCAGGCTGTACACCAAGGCTACACTAAAGTCTGGCCTGCGCTTCGCTCTTTTTATTAGTGAATCCCTCATCACATAAACAAAAACTTGTCCTAAGGGTGGGGGGAATGACGCAAGACAAGTTTCTTCCCGTAACATAAACACACACGTCAATAAGTGCAGCTGTAAGCAAAACAGTTTCCTTCTTTTACTCTTATCGTCGAAGGTCAGCACATCTCGTTCGCAGTTATCAGCTGTTCTGCATCTGCCTGGAACACTAAGCATCACATCATAATCAGTCAAAATTCAACCTTCAGTTCTTTTACTCCCAGTCGTTAGCGGCTATGAAAACAAGTTGTCAAAATTCAACCTTCAGTTCTTTTACTCCCAGTCGTTAGCGGCTATGAAAACAAGTTGTATAATAATAATAATAATTACATCCAGCTCCTCATTCCCAGTTCAGATTGACCCCAGCATGCTAAAACAAGGTTGAATAACACATACATTCTCGGGTTTAAGTGCAAACAGCACAACACCGTTCTCATCAGAAAGAAGACAAAAGGTACAAATGTTTAACGGTGATAACATATATATATATATATATATATATATATATATATATATATATATATATATATAAAATCCTTAACAATAAGCCTTAGCGAAAAAGAAAGTTTTAAGCCTAATCTTAAAAGTAGAGAGGGTATCTGTCTCCCTGATCTGAATTGGGAGCTGGTTCCACAGGAGAGGAGCCTGAAAGCTGAAGGCTCTGCCTCCCATTCTACTCTTACAAACCCTAGGAACTACAAGTAAACCCGCAGTCTGAGAGCGAAGCGCTCTAATGGGGTAATATGGTACTACGAGGTCCCTAAGATAAGATGGGATTTGAGGGAGCTAATTGACAGTGCTAATTTTTCAAACACAAAAACAAATAACAAATCCACTCAAATGACAAGGATCTATTTTAGCTGTTATATAAAACAAATAATGAATTTTCTTTCATTCATTCAACAAGGCCTCGTTGAATGGTAGGTTCCAACTTTCACCTCTTGAAATATTTGTTCCATTGAACTCATAAACATTCATTATTTGTATAAAATGCTATTCTCTCTGAAAATATATACAGTGGGGAAAATACATATTTGACCCCCTGTCAGTTTTGCAGGTTTTCCCACCTACAAAGAATGGAGAGGTCTGTAATTTTTATCATAGATACACTTCAACTGTGAGAGACAGAATCTAAAAATAAAAAAAAATCCAGAAAATCACATTGTATGATTTTTAAATAATTAATTTGCTTTTTATTGCATAAAATAAGTATTTGATCCCCTACCAACCAGCAAGAATTCTGTTAATTTTTCTTTAAGAAGCCCTCTTGTTCTGCACTCTTTACCTGTATTAATTGCACCTGTTTGAACTTGTTACCTGTATAAAAGACACCTGTTCACTCTAACCTGTCCACCATAGTCAAGACCATAGTCAAGACCAAAGAGTTGTCTAAGGACACCAGGGACAAAACTGTAGACCTGCACAAGGCTGGGATGGACTACAGGACAACAGGCAAGCAGCTTGGTAGAAGACAACAACTGTTATGATTATTTATTAGAGAGTGGAAGAAACACAGGATGACTGTCAATCTCCCTCGGTCTGGGATTCCATGCAAGAGCTCATTTTGTGGGGTAAGGATGATTCTGAGAAAGCTCAGAACTACACAGGAGGACCTTGTCAATGACCTGAAGAGAGCTGGGACCACAGTCACAAAGATTACATGAGTAACACATGATGCTGCCATGGTTTAAAATCCTGCAGGGCGGCAAGGTCCCCCTGCTCAAGCCAGCACATGTCCAGGCCCCTTTGAAGTTCACCAGTGACCATCTGGATGATCCAGAGGAGGCATGGGAGAAGGTCATGTGGTCAGATGAGACCAAAATACAGCTTTTTGGAATCAACTCCACTTACCATGTTTAGAGGATGAGAACAACCCCAAGAAAACCATCTCAACCGTGAAGCATGGGGGTGGAAACATCATACTCTGGGGGTGCTCTTCTGCAAAGGGGACAGGACGACTGCACCGTATTGAAGGGAGGCTGGTCATGTATTGCGAGATTTTGGCAAACAACCTCCTTCCCTCAGTAACAGCATTGAAGATGGGTCATGGCTGGGTCTTCAAACACACAGCCAGGGCAACTAAGGAGGGGCTCCGCAAGAAGCATTTCAAGGTCCTGGAGTGGCCTGGCCAGACCTGAACTCAATAGAAATCTTTGGAGGGAGCTGAAACTCCAAACCTGAATGATTTGGAGAAAATCTGTATGAAGGAATGGACCAAAATCCCTGTTGCAGTGTGTGAAAACTTGGGCAAGAACTACAGGAAATGTCTGACCTCTGTAATGGCAGACAAATGTTTCTGTACCAATTGTTAAGCTCTGTTTTCCTAGGGGGTCAAATACTTATTTTATGCAATACAATGCAAATTAATTATTTAAAAATCATACAATGCGATTTACTAGATTTTTTATTTTTTTTTTAGATTCTGTCTCTCACAGTTGAAGTATACCTACGATAAAAATTACAGACCTCTCCATTCTTTGTAGGTGGGAAAACCTGCAAAACTGACAGGGGATCAAATACTTATTTTCCCCACTGTATGCTGTGTGATTCTCATTAGAGTTTACTGGAGAGTTTATTAATATAAGGTTCAAATTGAACATACATCTGGTTATTAGCCAAACAGTGCATAGATTAGTGATTTAAAAATATATTTAAAATCTGAGGGTTTTTTCTCATAATTTTGACTTTTTTTGTTACACAATTGTGACTTTATTTCACCCAGTCCAGATCTTTTTTTTCACAGTTCTGACTTATTTAAGCAATCAGGCAACTTCCTTCCTTTGTGCTCCTCTACTGTAGCCTATGCAACCAGAAAGCTTTAGGATGTCCAACATGAAAATAGATGTAATTATACAGAGCTATTTTAGGTGTGGTCAAAGAGAATAGGAGTACCAAGAGGTGAAGCTCAATAGAAAGCCCCATAACAAGAGATTCATCCATAGCTACATTCTGCCACCACCATGTTGGACTGTTTAAAACCTGTTAGACTTATCCAGTCTATCTGGAAAGTATTCACAGTACTTCACTTTTACCACATTTGATATGCTACAGCTTTACTCCAAAATGGATGAAATTCATTTTTTTCCCTCAAACTTATACACACAATACCCCATAATGACAATGTGGAAAAAGGTTTTTTGAGATTTTTGCAAATGTATTTAAAAAAAACTAAGAAATCGCATGGCCATAAGTATTCACGGCCTTTGCCATTAAGCTCAAAATTGGGCTCAGGTGCATCCATTTCTACTGATCATGCTTGAGATGTTTCTACAGCTTAACTGGAGTCCACCTGGGGTAAATTCAGTTGATTGGACATGATTTGGAAAGGCACACACCTGTCTACATATAAGGTCCCACAGTTGACAGTGCATGTTAGAGCACAAACAAGCATGAAGTCAAAGGAATTGTCTGTAGACTTCTGAGACAGGATTGTCTTGAGCCACATATCTGGGGAAGGGTACAGAAAAATTTCTGCTGCTTTGAAGGTCCCAATGAGCACAGTGGCTTCCATCATCCATAAATGTAAGACGTTCTGATCCACCAGGACTCTTAGATACCTGTCTAAACTGAGCTATCGGGGGAAAAGGACCTTAGTCAGGGAACTGACCAAGAACCCGATGATCACTCTGTCAGAGCTCCAGCATTCATCTGTGGAGAGTGCAAAACCTTTTAGAGGGACAATCATCTCTGCAGCAATCCACCAATCAGGCCTGTATGGTAGAGTGGCCAGACGGAAGCCACTCCTTAGTAAAAGGCACATGGCAGCCCACCTGGAGTTTGTCAAAAGACACCCGAAGGATTCTCAGACCATGAGAAACAACGATTGAACTCTTTGACGTGAAAGCCACACATCATGTTTGGAGGAAACTGGGTACCATTGCTGCAGTGAAGCATGGTGGTGACAGCATTATGCTGTGGGGATGTTTTTCAATGGCAGGAACTGGGAGATGAGTCAGGATTGAGGGATAGATGAATGCAGCATGTACAGACATCCTGAATGAAAACCTGCTCCAGAGCCCTCTTGACTTCAGATTGGGGCGATGGTTCATCTTTCAGCAGGACAATGATCCTAAGCACACAGCCAAGATATCAAAGGAGTGGCTTCAGGACAACTCTGTGAATGTCCTTGAATGGCCCAGCCAGATCCCAGACCTGAATCCAATTGAACATCTCTGGAGAGATCTGAAAATGGCTGTGCACCGACACTTCCCTTCCATCCTGATGAAGCTTGAGAGGTGCTGCAAAGAGGAATGGACAAAACTGCCCAAAGATAGGTGCATCAAACTTGTGGCATCACATTCAAGAAGACATGAGGCTGTAATTGCTGTCAAAGGTGCATCAACAAAGTATTGAGCAAAGAATGTGAATACTTTTGTACATGTGATTTCTTGGATTTTTTTTTAAATAAATTTGCAAAAAAAAAAAACTCATATTGTCATTATGGGGTGTTGTGAGTAGAATTTTGAGGGGGGAAATGAATGTACTCTATTTTGGAATGAGGCTGTAACAAAATATGGAAAAAGTGAATCGCTGTGAATACTTTCTGGATGCACTGCATGGTTAGAACGTACGGTGAGGAAAATAAGTATTTAATTCACTGTCGATTTTGCAAGTTTTCCCACCTACAAAGAATGGAGAGGTCTGTAATTTTTATTGTAAGTACAATTCAACTACGAGAGAGACAATCTAAAAAAAAATTTTAAAAAATCAGAAAATCACATTATATGATTTTTAAATAATTAATTTGCATTTTAGGGCATGAAATAAGTATTTGATCACCTACCAACCAGCAAGAACTCTGGCTCTCACAGACCTGTTAGTTTTCCTTTAAGAATCCCCCCTCTTCTGCACTCTTTACCTGTATTAATTGCACTTGTTTGAACTTGTTACCTGTATAAAACACACCTGTCCATACACTCAGTCAATCACACTCCAACCTATCAACCATGGCCAAGACCAAAGAGCTGTTTAAGGACATCAGGCATAAAACTGTAGACCTGCACAAGGCTCGGATGGGCTACAGGACAACAGGCAAGCAGCTTGGTGAAAAGGTAACAACTGTTGGCGTAATTATTACAAAATGAAAGAAACACAAGATGACTGTCAATCTTCCTCGGCCTGGGGCTCCATGCAAGATCTTGCCTCGTGGGTTAAGGATGATTCTGAGAAAGCACAGAACTACACGGGAGGACCTGGTCAATGACCTGAAGACAGCTGGGACCACACTGACAAAGATTACATTAGTAACACACTACACCTTCATGGTTTAAAATCCTGCAGGGCATGCAAGGTCCCCCTGCTCAAGCCAACACATGTCCATGCCCATTTGAAGTTTGCCAGTGACCATCTGGATTATCCTGAGGAGGCATGGGAGAAGGTCATGTGGTCATATGAGACCAAAATAGAACTTTTTGGTATTAGCTTCTCTCACCAAGTTTGGAGGATGAGAACAACTCCAAGAACACCATCTTAACCATGAAGCATGGGGGTGGAAACATGATTTTCAGGGGTGTTTTTCTACAAAGGGTACAGGACGACTGCACCATACTGAAGGGAGGATGGATGTGGTCATGTATCCCGAGATTTTGTCAAACAACCTCCTTTCCTCAATAAGAGCATTGAAGATCTGTCATGGCTGGGTCTTTCAGCATGAAAATGACCCCAAACACACAGCCAGGACAACTAAGGAGGGGCTCCGTAAGAAGCATTTCAAAGCCCTCCGTAAAGCTAGGACATCTTTCTACATCACTAATTGAAGAAAATAAGAACAACCCCAGGTTTCTTTTCAGCACTGTAGCCAGGCTGACAAAGAGTCAGAGCTCTATTGAGCTGAGTATTCCATTAACTTTAACTAGTAATGACTTCATGACTTTCTTTGCTAACAAAATTTTAACTATTAGAGAAAAAATTACTCATAACCATCCCAAAGATGTATCGTTATCTTTGGCTGCTTTCAGTGATGCCGGTATTTGGTTAGACTCTTTCTCTCCGATTGTTCTGAGTTATTTTCATTAGTTACTTCATCCAAACCATCAACATGTTTATTAGACCCCATTCCTACCAGGCTGCTCAAGGAAGCCCTACCATTATTTAATGCTTCGATCTTAAATATGATCAATCTATCTTTATTAGTTGGCTATGTACCACAGGCTTTTAAGGTGGCAGTAATTAAACCATTACTTAAAAAGCCATCACTTGACCCAGCTATCTTAGCTAATTATAGGCCAATCTCCAACCTTCCTTTTCTCTCAAAAATTCTTGAAAGGGTAGTTGTAAAACAGCTAACTGATCATCTGCAGAGGAATGGTCTATTTGAAGAGTTTCAGTCAGGTTTTAGAATTCATCATAGTACAGAAACAGCATTAGTGAAGGTTACAAATGATCTTCTTATGGCCTCAGACAGTGGACTCATCTCTGTGCTTGTTCTGTTAGACCTCATTGCTGCTTTTGATGCTGTTGACCGTAAAATTTTATTACAGAGATTAGAGCATGCCATAGGTATTAAAGGCACTGCGCTGCAGTGGTTTGAATCATATTTATCTAATAGATTACAATTTGTTCTTCACAGACTAAGGTTAATTATGGAGTTCCACAAGGTTCTGTGCTAGGACCAATTTTATTCACTTTATACATGTTTCCCTTAGGCAGTATTATTAGACGGCATTGCTTAAATTTTCATTGTTACGCAGATGATACCCAGCTTTATCTATCCATGAAGCCAGAGGACACACACCAATTAGCTAAACTGCAGGATTGTCTTACAGACATAAAGACATGGATGACCTCTAATTGCCTGCTTTTAAACTCAGATAAAACTGAAGTTATTGTACTTGGCCCCACAAATCTTAGAAACATGGTGTCTAACCAGATCCTTACTCTGGATGGCATTACCCTGACCTCTAGTAATACTGTGAGAAATCTTGGAGTCATTTTTGATCAGGATATGTCATTCAATGCGCATATTAAACAAATATGTAGGACGGCTTTTTTGCATTTGCGCAATATCTCTAAAATTAGAAAGGTCTTGTCTCAGAGTGATGCTGAAAAACTAATTCATGCATTTATTTCCTCTAGGCTGGACTATTGTAATTCATTATTATCAGGTTGTCCTAAAAGTTCCCTGAAAAGCCTTCAGTTAATTCAAAATGCTGCAGCTAGAGTGCTAGCAGGGACTAGAAGGAGAGTGCATACCTCACCCATATTGGCCTCTCTTCATTGGCTTCCTGTTAATTCTAGAATAGAATTTAAAATTCTTCTTCTTACTTATAAGGTTTTGAATAATCAGGTCCCATCTTATCTTAGGGACCTCATAGTACCATATCACCCCAATAGAGCGCTTCGCTCTCAGACTGCAGCCTTACTTGTAGTTCCTAGGGTTTGTAAGAGTAGAATGGGAGGCAGAGCCTTCAGCTTTCAAGCTCCTCTCCTGTGGAACCAGCTCCCAATTCAGATCAGGGAGACAGACACCCTCTCTACTTTTAAGATTAGGCTTAAAACTTTCCTTTTTGCTAAAGCTTATAGTTAGAGCTGGATCAGGTGACCCTGAACCATCCCTTAGTTATGCTGCTATAGACTTAGACTGCTGGGGGGTTCCCATGATGCACTGAGTGTTTCTTTCTCTTTTTGCTCTGTATGCACCACTCTGCATTTAATCATTAGTGATTGATCTCTGCTCCCCTCCACAGCATGTCTTTTTCCTGGTTCTCTCCCTCAGCCCCAACCAGTCCCAGCAGAAGACTGCCCCTGCCTGGGCCTGGTTCTGCTGGGGGTTTCTTCCTGTTGGGGGGGGGAGTTTCCTTCCCGCTGTTGCCGGGTGCTTGCTCACAGGGGGTCGTTTTGACTGTTGGGGTTTTTCCGTAATTATTGTATGGCCTTGCCTTACAATATAAGGTGCCTTGGGGCAACTGTTTGTTGTGATTTGGCGCTATATAAATAAAATTGATTTGATTTGATTTGTTGCCAAATTACTTGACTTTTAGCAAAAAAAAAAAAAAAAGCTTTGATTAAACAAAATTGGTTTGTTTACATTTATTTCTGACCATATTTTAAGATGTGTATGTAAAATATGGGCGTGCCAGTTATTCTTACCATAACTGTAAATTTTTAGCTAAAATGATGACTAATCTCTCATAATGACAAACCTTCTTGTTCTTCACAAAGTTGAGCAGCTATTTGACCAGAAAGATAACGGTGATATTTTGGGTTCGTGATTATTCATTAGACTTGGTACTGCCTGTGCCCCCTTGACTCGCTGCTTTTATTTTCATTAGTTCAAGCACTGCCAAAATCTATTGTCACTTATGACAAATAGATTATGACAAACTGGAGGAAACGAAACTGAATTGGAGATTTGTCAATGAAGGTGTCAGCAAAGCGGCCGACTCTGAATGTACTGGTTTCTCAACATGGCCAGCTGATGTTCAGTTCTTGGACTGAGTGACTTTGACATCTTTATTTTCTGCAGGAACATTTGCATCATTATAATGCCAGTGCTTACAGTCCTACGGCCAAGCCGTGCTCTTTGAGGGCATCCCTTATCTTTTGCGGAGTGGCTATATGCCCAACTGTTGGTTCAATAAAGTAAATACGCGAACATATACGCCCAACCACAACAGACCAATGAGA
Organism: Thalassophryne amazonica; assembly: GCF_902500255.1. Taxonomy (NCBI): domain Eukaryota; kingdom Metazoa; phylum Chordata; class Actinopteri; order Batrachoidiformes; family Batrachoididae; genus Thalassophryne; species Thalassophryne amazonica. Next base: position 19,415,584 of record NC_047114.1, on the reverse strand, counting down.
GTGCTTGTAAGTTCACTTCCGGTTTCAACGCAGGGGAAAAAGGTCGGATATTTTCTCGCCGGCTGCAGGAGGGTTCGCAGCCCGCATAGGGGCTGTGATCTAAAGCGGTTCTGTTTGGCTCATCACACCCAGGGAACTGTGTTAAACTAACACCATCTTACAGGCAAGAAGCAGCATTTTGTTCATCAAAACTGTTTCGTCATTGTTAACAGGCTTCCGTTCAAAATGCTAATGAAGTTTGTCTGCTTTCATCCACTGCGGTGTTTTTTTTTCGCAGTAATTAAAGACGGCGCAGTTAAGTGTGTCAAACATACACCGCTTTTCCCGCCGCAATAGAGCCTTAAAAAGTGGTGTAAAAAACTTAGTTTAGATGCACAAAAGGTGTCAAATATGCAATCACAGTTGGGCGAATAAGGTAAGACATTATATTTATCTGCCCAACGGTTGGGCGAATAGCCTTTGCCTATTTTTTGAAATAGCTGTTATAAAACAGCCTGCGGGTCATTGTTGGTTTTGTATGCTTCAAGCCGTATCATTTTTGGGGAAAGGCCAAAACTCCTTAGTGTTTGCATTCATCATATACTTCAATATGCCACACATAATTTGGATGGTGACTGCTGTATTGATGTCATCTCAGGTGAATACACACATGCAAATCCACCCCATTCCTGTCCATCTGATGCATCAGCTGAAGCACAGTTTCTCAGTCTGTAACTAACCCAGCCAGCCAACAGTCCTGATACATCCATCGATCACCATTTCAGTTTCTTTTCTCCACCAGAGCTGATTTAGACAGAGTTCTCTCCAAGGTTCAGAAGTTTATTTTGACATCATGCTTCACATGAAATCAAGATCTCACGGTTTGTGAAATCACGCCTGAAATAGCTCTGTATTTTCATGTTGGGCAGTTTCACGATTTCTGCATATATGAACTAGAGCATAGAGGAGGAAAGCCTTACTGCCTTACTGGAGGTTAAATAAGTTGGAATTGTGGAAAAAATAGAATGAGGAAAAAGTGAGAATTGTGAGAAACAAAGTCAGAATTGTAAAAAAGTTAGAATTATGAGAAGTAAAGTCGCAATTACTCAAAATCTTTTTTTTCTTCCAGAGATAATATTCCATAAATTTATTTGTTTTATTGAATACAGTAAGAGTCAGGGGTATTTTAATTTTGTTTGTTTTTTTTATGGCTCACACATTTATCATTTGATAAGATGGCTCGCAGACTATAGAATTTAACCCAGGAAAGGCCTCATCATGCCTAAAGATCTTAAAGGACATGTCACCCCAAAATCATAACAATTAAGATTTAGGTTGTTAGTGACCATCCGATGATCCACCGGATTACTTTGTGCACTTCCGTGACCAGTTTCAAAGTACACGGCATTCACAAAAAACAGCTACGGAGACGTCCGAAAACAAAGTATTCATGAGTACTCGGGTGGTTCCGACAAGTGACGTAGCTACTAGAAACGTCCCAGCATGTGCTTCAGTGGAATGTAGCTGCTAATGTTAAGAACTGAGGCACAGAGTAATTCCAAAGTTTACATAAGTGTGATGATGTGTAATGTTGACTCGTTTTTAGGTGAAAACTGTTCATTTTGATGCAGTCACAATAAAAGCTGCGGCTCCAAGAAAGTTTATGTGCACCTGTGGCCATGAGTCATAAACAGAGCCTGTCAATAACAAGCTCTGCTGGAGGATCAGTTTTGTGCATGATTAATTATGAGTGTTGTTATTAATAAATCTAAAAAAAAATACATGTGCTGCTGGGGAAAAACGAGCGTCTCATCAGCTGCACAGCATGCGCACACACAGCGAGCTTCGCAGCACATACACACACACAGCTCCAAATTCACACTCTCTCAAAGTTTAAAAAAAATTGCCACAAAACACAAAAGGGGGAAATCTTGAACATGCCAGACTCACTGTTGTGTCATGGATTTATTTCCAAATGTAAACTCCTCACAATCAAAGAAGCCCCCATGCACACACGTGAGAGATCGCTGGCTGCAGCTCCTCCTCTCTCATGATTGTGGCACATAAAATAACATCCATTAACTCCTGGAAATAATGTATTCTGACTTTTTCCAGTGTAACAAATCCATCTCCCTGTCCAGCCAGCCTGTAAAAACAGCGTCAGATGTCTCCATGTCCATGTCCACAGCTTCGGTAAACCAGCATCCACACAAACAGCGCGTCACCACACTTTAGGTTCCAAAATCCGACACTCTGAAAAAGTGAAGTGTGTTGTCTCCTGTCTGTAAATCCTCTGCAAATCCGAGCCATCACTTTCGAAAGGCAGCTCAGAAGCTTTGTTGTCAGATGGAGCAGGTTCGTCTCTCTCTGTCTGTTGGTCATAGAAAAATGCAGCGAATTGCCGAGTGAGACGTTTTCCAGAAACACACCTGCTAATGCTCAGAGTGAGAGGAATAAAATACATCAGTGATCACTAATTATTAGCGCATGTGTGTGGACAGACTTACAATCATAAGTACTTTTATGTTGTCTTGCTCACTGGGATGTTAAAAACTGTGCGACATGTCCTTTAACAAAGAATTATAAACATTTACCAACCACTCCCCCATCCACACCCCTGCCACTACCAGCCAGAGGAAATGAGGTTGGATCATCTACCAGGGAGAGAAGCCTCAGGCTCAACAAAGAAACAGCAGAACTCCCATGAGCCTCTGTGGCAGGATGCTAAATAAAAATAAAAGAAACTAGTGCCCAGAGAAAGTGTCATCTTGCTTCCCATCTTGCTTTCTTCACAAGCCCCTGAAGGCCCTCTCCAGCAGAGGGCTTTGGTACCAACCAACCGCTAGCAGCCCACAGAGGTGTGGCAGAGGGACCCCAATGCAGAGAACACAATGGCAAATTAATAGAACGCACATTTTATTGTCCAGTAACAGCTGGCAGGACACGGGGCCGCAACAGACTGGCAAAGGCGGGTACACAGAGGAACAGTCCACTGAGGCATAATCCAAAACCAGGCACAGACCATACACCCAAAGGCATTCCTATCTGCTGAGTTCAAAAAGTGGAAGTGACAGAAAACGGTGGAGTGTAAGACGCTCACAGAACACATCAGCAGAGACGCACCACGTGAAAATCACTACATGGATTAAAGTTGTTGAATCCATCATCCTTAGTCCCCGTTCCCCCATCAGCCGATCACATCTACTTTTGTGCTGTGTGTATTTAATTTGTTTTTGACTGAATCTTGTTTCATATAGCTGTTTCACTGGTGAGAGTACAGACTATTTTATGGTCATGTGTTTCTTTCGCAGGTTTTTTTGTTTGTTTGTTTGTTTGTTTGTTTCTTGCTGGTTAACCCTTCCCTGTCAACAAGATACTTCTTTCCAGCCTGTTATTAAAAACATCAAAATAGCTTCTGCTCCCCACATCAGGAGGACAACTAACCATTATCAGGTCTTTCAGTGTAACTCTGAAAATAAAGGGAATCATCAGTGGGAGTCGATTATCACTAACATGTCAGGAACACTGACCTGTGGAACTTCCTGAGGAAAGCTGGAAGCCTCAGCAGCTGTGATGAAACATCTGGAGGGCAGCCAGATAGCCGCAACAGGTCTGAGATGAGTGAAAAGACTTTACAGCAGGGCTGAGACATCAGAAGTGTACGTAACTCTGTTAAGGCCCCCTGACACTTGCATGCACTGTGTTGTGCAGGAGAGTAAACTTGTCATTAACAGGTGTAGACTGAACATGAGGAGCGCCCACGTGTGCAATTGCGCAAAGAGAATTTTGAAATGTTCACAAAAATCTTTAATGCATAAATGTAGTGCAACAAACATGAAGTGGTAGTGAACGATGCACGATCTACTCACAAACACTACGTGCAGCTCATTGAGTAAAGAAGCGAACAGTGTGAGTGGTTGCGTCAGCGCAACGCTTCACAGCGGAGCTCGGCTGAACTATTATAACGAGGTGTTAAATCTATCACAAACATACTTTTACAGCTGCACACAAGAAGGAAAGAACATGTCCCTGTTTTACCAAGTCATTACAATATAAACATGACAAATAATTACCTTTTTAGAGCTCCAAATACTTTCTCCACCTCGTTCAAGAAAAGTAGCAGCTGGAGCGCTCCTTTATGATTCTGGAAGTGATTAGAGGCGTTTTCAACAGCTAACTTGGACAGAAAATGATTAATCTGCAGCGTCCAGTGCAAAATGTGTGGCAGCCAGTGGAACAAAGCACGGAGTTCAGCAGGGAACACACAGAGTGGAGATCGTCACGACAATGTTGGTGCAAGTGCGTGGATCGAAGTCATGCAAGTATCAGGGCACCTTTACACACACACACACAATCATCAACTTTGACACTATAACGGCTCTTCAGGTGGCACTTCATAGTGTGTTATTATGACTCTGTTAGGCTCTACAGGAACATGTCTAATGTGGTTCAAACTCACCATTTCATGAAGCTGTTGAAGTTTCACATTGTTCAGCTGCATGCTGCTAACCACCGGCTTCTTATGAGACCAGCTTTGACTCAAAGCTTCTGTGCAAAGCCTTGAATATTCCAGAGTGTTTCAGCTGCAATCTTTGCTTCAAATTATGTGATGTTGTGTGACATTACCTTGATATTTAACGCTATCAATCAACACCACAGTCAGCTTCTTGTTTCGAACTGAGCCTGTGAAAAGTTTTGATCCACGCTTTGAAGATTCCAGAGAGTGCTTTGTGAAACAGCCTTTGCTTTGAATTATGAGAGGTTGTGTGACAATGGCAAAAGCACATAGACAAAATAAGACAAAAGTAGCTGTAAGTTGGACTTGGAACACAAGGCTGTGGTCTTTGTTGGCAAAGCAATAATGTTTCAGGGTATTACAGCGAGCGTAATAGTGGGTGAAACTCCTGGGTGTGAGTGATTTGTTCACCAACCAATAAAGTAAGAAAAACATGAAAAACAAGAGCAATCTGAGATTTCTGGTGTTTCGGATCTGGATCACCTCCAAAATTCGGTGGAGTCTTCCTTGCCCTAACATGTATCTGTGGTGCATATTTCATGAGAATCTGTGAAGCAGTTTTTGCGTAATCCTTCAAGGAATAGGGGAAGCCGGGGCACAGTGGATCAGAAATGTTTTGTGGCAGCATAAACACATAATGCATAGGTTTAGGTCATTCTATTGTGGATTTAATACAGCAAGTTAGTGTTTATAAGGCTGTGTTATTTATGTCTCCCCAAGTGTAATTTACAGGTGTTTAAAATCGATTTTAAAATTTTTGATTCACTGTGCCTCCTACACTAATTCACAGGGCACAGTGAATCAACTAACACATGATTATAAAGATTTCTTCAAAATTATTAAATACTTGCTGATGCACATACAAACTATAATCCAGCAAACCAGCTATGTAATGTGTGATATAATCCTTTAGAAACTGTTATAAATACAACTCTCATAATTTCTGTTCAAACATGAAAACAGTTGCTTATATACACAAATTATAGAAATAATTCATGGAAAAATAAATGTATAAGCTTCAACAAGTAATATTTGTCATCCACTTGATACTGGGGCTTAGTAAATCACTTTCTACACTGATTCACTGTGTCTCGATTCACTGTGCCTGGGTGCATGTGACACACGAGTCATGTTATCAAATAGCTGATAGTCTGGAGAAGACATAACACATGCTCATCAGTTGGATGGTGTAGTCTTCTAACTAATAACAATTTTTTGTCCACCTTTCCTCTGTTGTGAGAAATAAATACAAAGATACTGACATCCACAAAATGCATTTTTGATAGGAAAAAAACTGTCTTCACTTGCCACTTAGTTTTACCCTCATACCCCTGTCACACATAGCCAGAATCATGCAGAGTGGCATTGGAGGTATGAATTAGCACACATCCGAAAGGTGTCGGATTTTAGTTCCAAAACATTCTGACAGCCATCTGCAGAAGTCCACACACATGGTCAAAATCGTCTGGCGCCCCGAATGTAATGCATATGTTCATAATTCTCTGTGCACAGTCGAGATGGGACACCTGTCCGACGTCGGTCCATGTGTTATCTCAGGACCATCTAACTGCAATTTCCATATTCTGATGGGGGCAAGACGGGATCTGAAATGATTTGAGCGCATATGAGGGAACCTCAAGATGGATCTGGCTGGTATGATCTGCAGTGCCACATATAATAATGTCCACCTGGAATATCGGGACAAACTGTTATATCCATAACAGACCTTAGAGTACAAATAATATTCCTCCACATGGGCGACATAAATAATGTGAAATATTGTGCCCATCAGATCTGCGACACCACGGCAGCTGGCGAGCAGTTGGACACACTGTCACACCTCACGTCAGAGGCTCAGAGCTAAACAGATCTCACTCTAATAAACTGTAAACGTTGTAAATAAATGCTGTAATAAACAAGTTATTGCTTGATCACATTTAATTCTGTCGGACATATGATGTGGAACCGTTTTGCCATGACAACATGTGAAATGGGAATCTCACCTGCAGGAGCATTTTGTTGCCCAGCGCATCAAGAGTCAGGACCACTGTGGAGGAATGCTGGAAACAACAACGCCTAACATAAATCCTATGGGATAATCCAACCAGAAATCACCATGTAGAGTTGCATTGTGGGGGGGAAGAAAATAAAGTTTGCTGCCCACGAATGTAGTGGGAAAGCCCACTGCAAAGGTGTAAAACTGGCAGTAAAACTGTCCACTGATAGCTGAGCACGTGTGTGCACACGTAGCGGCTTATTACGAAAACACACAGACACACTGAGCGGTTATTTCCTCATGATCGCACTTTTACGCACACACATGCACGTGAGGTCATTGAGCCTGCGGGAAAAGAGGACGAGCGAAGGAGTGATTGAATGGGAGTGAGTGACCGCACCGATGGACACATATGGCGTGAATCCGGTCCATATGTTGATTGTTCTTTGATGTCCAGCACTGGTCCTGTGCAAAGGGAGGAACACAGCGCTCCATTCTGTTTGCCATCCAGAAATTTGGGCAGTCTGCAGCACCTTTTATGAGCATCTAACAGCAGTGTGTGTCGTCTACATACATTTTGGATGTGATCTGACAGGTGTGGACGAGGCAGTCTCTGCCTTCTGACACGGCTGACCATGCCCCTTTTTCTACAGACTGCGTCAGGTTATGGCAATATTTTCCGTGTCGGGCATGGCTGCAGAAAACTTGCTATGTGTGACGGGGGCTTTAATGTATTCAAAAACAAAACACTTGTCTTTATGCATAAAAATATGGCATACCTGCTGCAAATATATATGTAGTTTTGCAGATATAGCTACTGATTCACTGTACCCCGTGATTCACCTTGCCCGGTTTCTCCTATATAATGTGAAACTTGATCCAGAATCCTGATCCAGATCACCTCCAAGAGTCTTCCATGGCCTAATATCCATCTGTGGTGAAAATGTCATCAAAATCAGTGTAGTAGTTTTGACATAATCTTGCTAACAGACAGACAAATAAATAAATGCGAATGGTTTTGTCCTTGGCGGAGGTAAAATGCAATTGTTGGGGGGGCTGAGGGGGAGCTGAGGTAAAAGTTGGAGGGGCTCCACAAAATGTCGTCGAAATAAACAATATATAGTTAATTGCTTTATAAATACCAAGGTATGTTTTAGTCACCCGTGCTCCTCTAAAATGTGGTATCATTGCACACACACATCACTTAGAATGATTGCAGTTCAGTAAACTTGCATGTAGGTATACAAACTGAATTCATTGAAATGGTGCTCAAGACAATGCATGGAATCAACCTTACACAAATCATCTATATCAAAGATTTATTGCCAATTTAACACCAAGGTCATAACCATTCGATAAAAGTAAGTAAAAGATATAACCTGAGAAACGTAGTTGTAAACAATATACAAATAAGTGATTCTTTATGAGGTTTGCATACAATCTAGCCCAAGCGCAAAACTGCAGTTGAGATCCACAAATATGTCAGTCGCTATTCACATTATTGGCAGGATTATTGGGGGAGCTGGGGGGGGGGCTTGGCTCATTATTGGGGAGCTTAAGCTCCCCCAAGGCCCCCCTTGGTGCTGCCAGTGATCCCTGAGGAAAAGATTTATGCTCAAATTAAAAGTCAGCCTCAGGTCACATTTTGAAGTCATCTCATACCAATCAATCGCAAATATTTTTCTGATCAATATATGGTTTAGATCATCCATCTGGGATGTTGGTTGTTGAGATGCACAAAAAATGTCTTTTTGGACCATGTCTTCCTTGTTCCTGACCATTGACAAAACTACTCCAAAAACAAATCATCTCTAGATAATATTCTGCCCGCGTAATATTCCCACCATGTTTGAAGGAAATCTATCGAGCCATTTTTGATTGATCTTGTCCACAGATAAATGGACACGCACACCATAGTGAAAATAGTTCCCCGCTGTGTGGCAGGTCAGGTAATAAACCAGGATTAACAGTGATTACTGATCAGAGACCATCAGACCTCCGACAGCAGGACTGACGATTCAGGAGGGAAGCTGGAAAAATCCTGGCTGAAACTTAATAACATCTGCGGCTGAGAGAGCTCTCCTCCCTCAGCCTCCTCTTCCTCTTAGTAATCTTCTCGAGCCTCACTCAGTGTGTCGAACCCCTGCTGCAAACCTGCAATCACAGCTGAGTTTCCATGGCGATAACAGAGCCCAGATTATGTAGAGTGTGTAGATGGGCAGATCGACGGGAGAGAACACAATTACACTTTTTGTGCAGCCATGTGTGTTTTATTGTATTTCTGCCTTTATTTTTTAGAATGGCGTACATGCTAGATTTTGTGTCAAGCATGCACATGCACACGCGCTCACACACTGCAGACAGAGCCTGATTGGCTGGTCAGAAATTCACCATGGCAACTGTGGCAAAAGGCTCCCTGTAAGACACTGAGACACACACACACACACACACACACAGCTGCAGAAGAAGCTGCAAAGAGGCGACCAAATAAAAAGGCAAAATGAATATGACACATGCATCAATATCAACTAAAAACAGTGCAGTTATTATTACATGATGGCTGACTGTGTGTGAGATCACAGCAGACAGCTGTGTGGGGAAACATCTGTCCTCTCACACTAACTTTACACACATGATGACAATCTATGATGCAATGCTTGAATGCATTGTTTTCGAGCCATCACGGTGCTACACGTACACACACATGCTGCACTGCACTGCACCTATCAGTAATAACATAAAAAAAAATTTCTGTAACAGCCTTGCCACAACTCAAGCATTATTATGTTCCTTAACCTGGGTCACATATTAACAGTGGTGGGCACAGTTCAGCTCATCCGATAACAGATAATTATATCGAAGCTAATGTTTTTGTTAGCGGATTAGCTTTTCAGATAAGTTTTAATCGGACCAATGATCTTCCGATAAGTTTAGTTCTGATAACTTTCAGTTCAGTAATATTTTTTTGTTGGTAAAGTGAGCAAAGTTTAACGGTCAAAAATGTTTGTAAACCCTAATATCAAACATTTTAGTCCATCTGTTGCGTGTTTGTGGCAGACAGGCTGCCTGTCGCTTACTGATGATGTAATCATTAAGCGCAAAACGTGATTGGCCACTCGACACAAGGAGCATTGTGGGTAGTGTAGTTCAGGTTCACTTTGGACGTTACAGTGAGCGAGTCCGCTTGACACAAAAACAAAACAGACTCATTTTAACATTATTCTGTTTTTTATTATTATTATTAATATTTGTGGCTGTAATTTAACCACCAAGACTCAGTGGGGGAGAGGAGCTCTCACGAAGCAGATATGTGTATAGAGGGACTTTTAAGTTTAGATGCTGTTTTGGATTTTTTAAAAAGGACGCTTTATGTGGATTATTTATTCAGGTGAATCCCACTGAAACTAACAAGTCAGAATTTATATTTACTACATGTATTTTACTCTGCCAATCAATCCATTAATGGATTTCGGTTGTTTAAGCCGCAGGTTTGAAAGTGTGTGAAAAAAGCAGCAGCTTTTTCGTTCATAAATGACGTATCAAATACCAAGATAAACTGTGACTTCCAATACTGTGTTTTAGTGCTTTTGAAAGATAATGACAGTGTTTGGGATTTTATTTTTTTATTCATTCATTTTTCATGCATTCTTATGTGTTTATGATCCTTGAATTTACCCAGCAGCGAAAAGTGAAATTGAAACTGGTTAATCAAAAGCCGACAGTGTAATCTCCGAATCAATACTAAAAGGTATCAGTTATCTGTAATAAAGACAAATTTTTTTAGCCGTTTATCGGTTTAGCATCATAAAAGATAACTTTACAGTTATCGGATTAATGGTCATCGAAGCTACTTTTTTGGTTAGCTGTGCCCACCACTGCATATTATTGTCTGTGATGCCAACACATTGCATCACAAAGTACTCTAAATATTATGTAAGACTACATCCGACTCACTTGGCAGTGCCTTGAAATTATGCACGAGTCTATGGGAACGGCCTGCGGCAGCCACCATAGACTTTGCATGATCATCAGCTCCAAATACCGTGGCCTTGACATCAAGTAGCTGTGACTACTCAAGGTCTGGGAGACCCAGGACTCTGACTTGGTGTCGGATTCGACTACAACACTGGTGCACGCCAACCTATTTGTGTGGCCACAAATATCTGATGACATGGCATGTGAAACAGCCAATCAGAAGAGCTCAAAACTCTGAAATGGATATTCACATTGAGGATGTCAAAGTAATTAGACAGCTGGCTGTCCACAGAGCAGGAGCAGGGACAGAACTGGCTCCTTCTTGGTCCAGTTTTCCAGGCAACAGTCCCCAGAGTGTGCTGTCCATTAGTGGAGTCCTGTTTAACACCTGAACGAAGAGGTAGGCAGCATGAGAAGAGAGCAGGCTGTGCAAATGTTACGGGTCCCAGGCAGGTGTGGTGACCACAATAACAAAAAGAATGTATCTGCAAAATGAATGAAGAGTTTCCGAGCAGGGAACACAGGTGCACTCGTAACTTTCTCCAGATAGCGTCTCTTTATTCACTCTAACATATAAACAATTGCATCAAATAGCTCTTGTTGAATCTTCTACAGGTAAGATCTAAGCAATACTGTTAGTTTGCAAAAAGGGAACTTTTTTCCACTTCATCTTTTGAAGAAAGAAAGAAAAGAGAATCTAATTTCCAAACAGATCATTCTACTTGTAGTTCTAGATCATTCTTGCTTCTTTCTGGTCCTGTTAAACACACTGTTCCAAAAACCTAAATAAAGTTCTTATTCCACCATATACTTCTGTCTTATTCCAGACTGTTTATCATTACTCACGAATAATCTTACAGGAGCTTTCAAACCTGAGATTTCATTCTACATATAGAACCTTTAATTTTAAACTGACTACAATTGATTTAGTGCAAAAACTCAGAAATACTCATCTGGGGCCTCATGTACAAAATGTGCATACGCACAAAAACCTGGCATATGCCCGTCTCCACGTCCACGTGCAGATGTGTCAAAAGTGACTTGAGCATGGAAATGTGCAGTGCGTCACACAAAAACCTGGCTGGCGTACGCACATTTCTACAGGTATTGTGCCATCTCCGACATGTACAGGTAACGCCGGGAACCATTAATAGTGTGAAAACATGAAGTCATCAGAGTGATGTGCACAAGTGAGGAACATTTAAACCACCCACGTGTTTGCAATTATATGGATGGATATAAAAGCACATGCAAAGTTATACGTAAAATGGCACTAACAGTGGCTGCGTTAGTGTTGTTGGAGGACCTTGCAAATGATGCAATCCGACGTGAGCGTGTAGTCAGGGAACATGAGGATTTACTTCCAAATGAGGATAATTGGCTCATAAACCGATTTCGATTACCAAGGCCACTGAGAATGGAGTTGCGCACAGAACTGCAGCTGGCCCCGAGTGCAATACGGTGAGGAGCCAGGCAGTTGTCTGTGCCCCCACAGGTGCTGACCACGCTGGGCATCCTGGCATCAGGGGCATTCCAGCCTGAGCTAGCTGATCGGTCAGGCATGTGCCAGTCAACCTTGTGCTGAGCTGCAATCATCCGAATGTTATCCAGGTACATTCCAGCATTATACTAGAGAAGCTTGAATCTTCGACTGGACTGAGTTGCTTGACGCGAGGACGTTTTGCTTCTTCTGCGAAGAGAAGCAAAACATCCTCGTGTCAAGCAACTCAGTCCAGTCGAAGATTCAAGCTTCTCTACTATGGAAACCACCTGAACAACTGAGAGCCTTCAAAGAAACATTCAATCAATCAATCAACTTTTTTTTTATATAGCACCAAATCACAACAAACAGTTGCCCCAAGGCGCTTTATATTGTAAGGCAAGGCCATACAATAATTATGAAAAACCCCAACGGTCAAAACGACCCCCTGTGAGCAAGCACTTGGCAACAGTGGGAAGGAAAAACTCCCTTTTAACAGGAAGAAACCTCCAGCAGAACCAGGCTCAGGGAGGGGCAGTCTTCTGCTGAGACTGGTTGGGGCTGAGGGAAAGAACCAGGAAAAAGACATGCTGTGGAGGGGGGCAGAGATCGATCACTAATGATTAAATGCGGAGTGATGCATACAGAGCAAAAAGAGAAAGAAACAGTGCATCATGGGAACCCCCCCACAGTCTACGTCTAAAGCAGCATAACCAAGGGATAGTCCAGGGTCACCCGATCCAGCCCTAACTATAAGCCTTAGCGAAAAGGAAAGTTTTAAGCCTAATCTTAAAAGTAGAGAGGGTATCTGTCTCCCTGATCTGAATTGGGAGCTGGTTCCACAGGAGAGGAGCCTGAAAGCTGAAGGCTCTGCCTCCCATTCTACTCTTACAAACCCTAGGAACTACAAGTAAGCCTGCAGTCTGAGAGCGAAGCGCTCTATTAGGGTGATATGGTACTACGAGGTCCCTAAGATAAGATGGGACCTGATTATTCAAAACCTTATAAGTAAGAAGAAGAATTTTAAATTCTATTCTAGAATTAACAGGAAGCCAATGAAGAGAGGCCAACACGGGTGAGATATGCTCTCTCCTGCTAGTCCCCGTCAGTACTCTAGCTGCAGCATTTTGAATTAACTGAAGGCTTTTTAGGGAACTTTTAGGACAACCTGATAATAAAGAATTACAATAGTCCAGCCTAGAGGAAATAAATGCATGAATTAGTTTTTCAGCATCACTCTGAGACAAGACCTTTCTGATTTTAGAGATATTGCGTAAATGCAAAAAGGCAGTCCTACATATTTGTTTAATATGCGCTTTGAATGACATATCCTGATCAAAAATGACTCCAAGATTTCTCACAGTATTACTAGAGGTCAGGGAGGTCATCTGCGTAACAATGAAAATTTAAGCAATACCGTCTAATAATACTGCCTAAGGGAAGCATGTATAAAGTGAATAAAATTGGTCCTAGCACAGAACCTTGTGGAACTCCATAATTAACTTTAGTCTGTGAAGAAGATTCCCCATTTACATGAACAAACTGTAATCTATTAGACAAATATGATTCAAACCACCGCAGCGCAGTGCCTTTAATACCTATGACATGCTCTAATCTCTGTAATAAAATTTTATGGTCAACAGTATCAAAAGCAGCACTGAGGTCCAACAGAACAAGCACAGAGATAAGTCCACTGTCCGAAGCCATAAGAAGATCATTTGTAACCTTCACTAATGCTGTTTCTGTACTATGATGAATTCTAAAACCTGACTGAACCTCTTCAAATAGACCATTCCTCTGCAGGTGATCAGTTAGCTGTTTTACAACTACCCTCTCAAGAATCTTTGAGAGAAAAGGAAGGTTGGAGATTGGCCTATAATTAGCTAAAATAGCTGGGTCAAGTGATGGCTTTTTAAGTAATGGTTTAATTACTGCCACCTTAAAAGCCTGTGGTACATAGCCAACTAACAAAGATAAGTTGATCATATTTAAGATTGAAGCATTAAATAATGGTAGGACTTCCTTAAGCAGCCTGGCAGGAATGGGGTCTAATAAACATGTTGATGGTTTGGATCAAGTAACTAATGAAAATAACTCAGACAGAACAATCGGAGAGAAAGAGTCTAACCAAATACCGGCATCACTGAAAGCAGCCAAAGATAACGATACATCTTTGGGATGGTTATGAGTAATTTTTTCTCTAATAGTCAAAATTTTGTTAGCAAAGAAAGTCATGAAGTCATTACTAGTTAAAGTTAATGGAATACTCAGCTCAATAGAGCTCTGACTCTTTGTCAGCCTGGCTACAGTGCTGAAAAGAAACCTGAGGTTGTTCTTATTTTCTTCAATTAGTGATGAGTAGAAAGATGTCCTAGCTTTACGGAGGGCTTTTTTATAGAGCAACAAACTCTTTTTCCAGGCTAAGTGAAGATCTTCTAAATTAGTGAGATGCCATTTCCTCTCCAACTTACGGGTTATCTGCTTTAAGCTACGAGTTTGTGAGTTATACCACGGAGTCAGACACTTCTGATTTAAAGCTCTCTTTTTCAGAGGAGCTACAGCATCCAAAGTTGTCTTCAATGAGGATGTAAAACTATTGACGAGATACTCTAACTCTCTTACAGAGTTTAGGTAGCTACTCTGCTCTGTGTTGGTATATGACAATAGAGAACATAAAGAAGGAATCATATCCTTAAACCTAGTTACAGCGCTTTCTGAAAGACTTCTAGTGTAATGAAACTTATTCCCCACTGCAGGGTAGTCCATCAGGGTAAATGTAAATGTTATTAAAAAATGATCAGACAGAAGGGAGTTTTCAGGGAATACTGTTAAGTCTTCTATTTCCATACCATAAGTCAAAACAAGATCTAAGATATGATTAAAGTGGTGGGTGGACTCATTTACTTTTTGAGCAAAGCCAATAGAGTCTAATAATAGATTAAATGCAGTGTTGAGGCTGTCATTCTCAGCATCTGTGTGGATGTTAAAATCGCCCACTATAAGTATCTTATCTGAGCTAAGCACTAAGTCAGACAGAAGGTCTGAAAATTCACAGAGAAACTCACAGTAACGACCAGGTGGACGATAGATAATAACAAATAAAACTGGTTTTTGGGACTTCCAATTTGGATGGAAAAGACTAAGATACAAGCTTTCAAATGAATTAAAGCTCTGTCTAGGTTTTTGATTAATTAATAAGCTGGAATGGAAGATTGCTGCTAATCCTCCGCCCCGGCCCGTACTACGAGCATTCTGACAGTTAGTGTGACTCGGGGGTGTTGACTCATTTAAACTAACATATTCATCCTGCTGTAACCAGGTTTCTGTTAGGCAGAATAAATCAATACGTTGATCAATTATTATATCATTTACCAACAGGGACTTAGAAGAGAGAGACCTAATGTTTAATAGACCACATTTAACTGTTTTAGTCTGTGGTGCAGTTGAAGGTGCTATATTATTTTTTCTTTTTGAATTTTTTTGCTTAAATAGATTTTTGCTGGTTATTGGTGGTCTGGAAGCAGGCACCGTCTCTACGGGGATGGGGTAATGAGGGGATGGCAGGGGGAGAGAAGCTGCAGAAAGGTGTATAAGACCACAGCTCTGCCTCCTGGTCCCAACGCTAGACAGTCACAGTTTGGAGGATCCAAGAAAATTGGCCAGATTTCTAGAAATGAGAGCTGCTCCATCTAAAGTGGGATGGATGCCGTCTCTCCTAACAAGACCAGGTTTTCCCCAGAAGCTTTGCCAATTATCAATGAAGCCCACCTCATTTTTTGGACACCACTCAGACAGCCAGCAATTCAAGGAGAACATGCGGCTAAACATGTCATTCCCGGTCTGATTGGGGAGGGGCCCAGAGAAAACTACAGAGTCCGACATTGTTTTTGCAAAGTTACACACCGATTTAATGTTAATTTTAGTGACCTCCGATTGGCGTAACCGAGTGTCATTACTGCCGACGTGAATTACAATCTTACCAAATTTACGCTTAGCCTTAGCCAGCAATTTCAAATTTCCTTCAATGTCGCCTGCTCTGGCCCCCGGAAGACAATTGACAATGGTTGCTGGTGTCGCTAACTTCACATTTCTCAAAACAGCGTCGCCAATAACCAGAGTTTGATCCTCGGCGAGTGTGTCGTCGAGTGGGGAAAAACGGTTAGAGATGTGCACGGGTTGACGGTGTACACGGGGCTTCTGTTTAGGGCTACGCTTCCTCCTCACAGTCACCCAGTCAGCCTGCTTTCCCGACTGCACGGGATCCGCCAGGGGGGAACTAACGGTGGCTAAGCCACCTTGGTCCGCACCGACTACAGGGGCCTGGCTAGCTGTAGAATTTTCCACGGTGCGGAGCCGAGTCTCCAATTCGCCCAGCCTGGCCTCCAAAGCTACGAATAAGCTGCACTTATTACAAGTACCGTTACTGCTAAAGGAGGCCGAGGAACAACTAAACATTTCACAACCAGAGCAGAAAAGTGCGGGAGAGACAGGAGAAGCCGCCATGCTAAATCGGCTAAAAGCTAGTAGCTACGCAACCTAGTGGATTCCTAAAAACACGCAAAGTGAATAATGTGTAAATAATTTAGAGGTGATTCAGCAGAAGGAGTGCTTTAGTTAAGGCACCAGACAGGCCATGAAGCAGCACAAGTAACGCACGGCAACAGCGAACGCACGACAACGGTGCAAAAATAAAATAAAAATCCACTAGACAGGCTGTGGAGCAGCACAGGTAACACACGACAACAGTGCTAAAATAAAATAAAAATCCACTAGACAGGCTGTGGAGCAGCACAGGCAACGCACGACAACGGTGGCAAAAAACAAAATAAAAATCCACTAGACAGGCTGTGGAGCAGCACAGGTAACGCACGACAACGGTGGCAAAAAACAAAATAAAAATCCACTAGACAGGCTGTGGAGCAGCACAGGTAACGCACGACAACAGTGGTAAAAAATAAAATAAAAATCCACTAGACAGGCTGCGGAGCAGCACAGGTAACGCACGACAACAGTGGTAAAAAATAAAATAAAAATCCACTAGACAGGCTGCGGAGCAGCACAGGTAACGCACGACAACGGTGGTAAAAAAAAAAAAATAAATAAATAAAATAAAAATCCACTAGACAGGCTGTGGAACAGCACAGGTAACGCACGACAACAGTGGTAAAAAATAAAATAAAAATCCACTAGACAGGCTGTGGAGCAGCACAGGTAACGCACGACAACAGTGGTAAAAAATAAAATAAAAATCCACTAGACAGGCTGTGGAGCAGCACAGGCAACGCACGACAACAGTGGTAAAAAATAAAATAAAAATCCACTAGACAGGCTGTGGAGCAGCACAGGTAACGCACGACAACAGTGGTAAAAAATAAAATAAAAATCCACTAGACAGGCTGCGGAGCAGCACAGGTAACGCACGACAACGGTGGTAAAAAAAAAAAAATAAATAAATAAAATAAAAATCCACTAGACAGGCTGTGGAACAGCACAGGTAACGCACGACAACAGTGGTAAAAAATAAAATAAAAATCCACTAGACAGGCTGCGGAGCAGCACAGGTAACGCACGACAACGGTGGTAAAAAAATAAATAAATAAATAAATAAAATAAAAATCCACTAGACAGGCCGTGGAACAGCACAGGTAACGCACGACAACAGTGGTAAAAAATAAAATAAAAATCCACTAGACAGGCTGCGGAGCAGCACAGGTAACGCACGACAACGGTGGTGAAAAAAAAATAAAAAAAATAAATAAAATAAAAATCCACTAGACAGGCCGTGGAACAGCACAGGTAATGCACGACAACAGTGGTAAAAAATAAAATAAAAATCCACTAGACAGGCTGTGGAGCAGCACAGGTAACGCACGACAACGGCGGCAAAAAATAAAATAAAAATCCACTAGACAGGCCGTGGAACAGCACAGGTAATGCACGACAACAGTGGTAAAAAATAAAATAAAAATCCACTAGACAGGCTGTGGAGCAGCACAGGTAACGCACGACAACGGTGGCAAAAAACAAAATAAAAATCCATTCCAACATTACAGCACATTTTGCAGCGAAAGCCGGTTTCCCGAATGTAATCAGAGCTATTATCTGCACACATTTTGCTATATAAAGGTGCCGTCACATGATGAATTTGATTCTGTTAATAGGAAACATTTTCATTCCATCAATGTTCAAATCACAAACTGTTAGGTTCCTTTATCACAGTGCGTAATCTCCAAAGAACTGGACAGGAAACAGACTTCAAAGTTTAGATGTTGTATTGTAAAATTTCTTACACTGATACAGAAAGTCATCTCAGTACTGGGATCTTTTCACCAGATCACATGCAAACACCTGGGACAAAGAACCCGAATTCCACTCTATGCTACCTTTTGTCCCTTCAGCCTAAGCCATCCCCATATGGGCAGGCCTTAACCTGGCTTGAATCATTGTCTGTGTGAGATGGCTGCAAAGTGAGGTGAAATAGGCTGGTGTCTGTCTGTGTTGCGTTAAAGGTTGTTATGTAAAATCTTATAGTGTGTGTTTGTGTGTCAATGCAATAATCAGAGTGTTCCATCATGGCATATATCAATTAAACATCTATAAAAAGATCAGATGGCTTTATCAACTACAAGGACATTTTGTGCGTCAGCCATTTTGAAAAGCAGATAGTGACAAAGTGACAAAGTTTTTTTAATTCGGCACACAAAATATTCAAATAGAAAAAAATGAACAATTCCACAAACAAACACAGACAAAACTAGTGAGTCCGAAAGGGTGTGGGCTGAAGCAAAGCTTATTAGCGCCCACCCCTGCTAGTACAAGTCCAACAATTCTAATCAGTCATATTTACATAAATATAAATTCACTACTACATGTCGACACACAGACATACACATCAATATACTATTCACTTATAATTATATTTATATAGTACCAGATCATAAGAAAGTCGAATCAAGGCACTTTATGCCAGTAAGGACTAACCTTACCAACCCCCAGAGCAAGCACTAGGCAACTATGGTGTGGAAAAACTCCCTATAAGGAAGAAACCTCAAGCAGACCAGGCTCTTGGGGGTGACCCTCTGCTTGGGCTGTGCCACATATACCTATATACATACGTATATACTTTACAAACATAAATATATACATACATATACACAGTCACTTATATACATATACACCTACCCATATCTATATATCTACATACGCATATACATACCCACACATTCAAATATACAATAAGTCCCACTTATAAATTGAACATTCCATATAAATCAAATTATATTTGCTTCTTTATGATACTTAGACATAATGTTCTTTTTGAGTAGTTTCTTAAATCTCACTAAGGTACTACTCATTCTAACCTCTGTTGAACATTTGTTCCATTTCCTCACCCCAACCACAGACACACAAAAACCCTTTACATTTGTTCTTACTGGTGGTTTCATAAAAATTGCACAACCTCTTAAACTATATCTGGATTCCCTCAGTCGGAACAGACTCTGGACATGTCTCGGTAAGGCTTGGTTTTTCGCTCGAAATAAAGTTTGAATTGTAATGTAATCGACCAAATCAATGAATTTTAATAAATTTAAAGACACAAATAGAGAATGTGTTGGTTCACGATATTGTTTATTGCAGATGATTCGTATGGCTCGTTTTTGCAAAAGGAATATTGGATTGGTATTTGATTTGTAAGTGTTTCCCCATGACTCAACACAATATGTCATATATGGTACCATCAGAGAATGATATAAAGTAAGTAACCCTTCTTGCGGCAGTAGGTCTTTGGCTTTATACAAAATGGCTATAGTTTTTGACAATTTTGATTTCACATAATTTATATGTGGTTTCCAACTAAGTTTATTATCAATTATAACACCTAAAAATTTATTCTCTGTTACTAACTCAATTTCCTTATTGTTTATAGTTACATTTTTACATTTGGGTGCCTGTTTATTTCCAAATATAATACATTTAGTTTTCCCAAGGTTGAGTGACAACTTATTAGCGTCAAACCAAACCTTAAATTTTTCCAGTTCTTTCTCCACTATGTCCAGAAGCTGTTCAAGATTTTCACCGCTACAGAACACAGTTGTATCATCCGCAAAAAGGACACATCTCAGTGAACTCGACACCCAACTTATATCATTTATATAGATTATAAACAACAAAGGACCCAGCACTGAGCCCTGCGGCACCCCACATGTGACATCCCTGAGTTCAGAATTTGTATTATTGAATTGAACATACTGAAATACGCAGATGATACCCAGCTTTATCTATCCATGAAGTCAGAGGACACACACCAATTAGCTAAACTGCAGGATTGTCTTACAGACATAAAGACATGGATGACCTCTAATTTCCTACTTTTAAACTCAGATAAAACTGAAGTTATTGTACTTGGCCCCACAAATCTTAGAAACGTGGTGTCTAACCAGATCCTTACTCTGGATGGCATTACCCTGACCTCTAGTAATACTGTGAGAAATCTTGGAGTCATTTTTGATCAGGATATGTCATTCAAAGCGCATATTAAACAAATATGTAGGACTGCTTTTTTGCATTTACGCAATATCTCTAAAATCAGAAAGGTCTTGTCTCAGAGTGATGCTGAAAAACTAATTCATGCATTTATTTCCTCTAGGCTGGACTATTGTAATTCATTATTATCAGGTTGTCCTAAAAGTTCTCTAAAAAGCCTTCAGTTAATTCAAAATGCTGCAGCTAGAGTACTGACGGGGACTAGAAGGAGAGAGCATATCTCACCCATATTGGCCTCTCTTCATTGGCTTCCTGTTAATTCTAGAATAGAATTTAAAATTCTTCTTCTTACTTATAAGGTTTTGAATAATCAGGTCCCATCTTATCTTAGGGACCTCGTAGTACCATATCACCCCAATAGAGCGCTTCGCTCTCAGACTGCAGGCTTACTTGTAGTTCCTAGGGTTTGTAAGAGTAGAATGGGAGGCAGAGCCTTCAGCTTTCAGGCTCCTCTCCTGTGGAACCAGCTCCCAATTCAGATCAGGGAGACAGACACCCTCTCTACTTTTAAGATTAGGCTTAAAACTTTCCTTTTTGCTAAAGCTTATAGTTAGGGCTGGATCAGGTGACCCTGAACCATCCCTTAGTTATGCTGCTATAGACATAGACTGCTGGGGGGTTCCCATGATGCACTGTTTCTTTCTCTTTTTGCTCTGTATGCACCACTCTGCATTTAATCATTAGTGATCGATCTCTGCTCCCCTCCACAGCATGTCTTTTTCCTGGTTCTCTCCCTCAGCCCCAACCAGTCCCAGCAGAAGACTGCCCCTCCCTGAGCCTGGTTCTGCTGGAGGTTTCTTCCTGTTAAAAGGGAGTTTTTCCTTCCCACTGTAGCCAAGTGCTTGCTCACAGGGGGTCATTTTGACCGTTGGGGTTTTACATAATTATTGTATGGCCTTGCCTTACAATATAAAGCGCCTTGGGGCAACTGTTTGTTGTGATTTGGCGCTATATAAAAAAATTGATTGATTGATTGAAATCTGCCTTGTAAATAACTAGCTATCCATTCATATGCCAGACCTCTGATTCCATATTTCTGCAGTTTACTTAATAGTATTCAATCAATCAATCAATCAATGATTGATTGATTGGTTAATTGTGTCAAACGCTTTCTGTAAATCAAAAAAACACCTATTGTGTATTGTTTATTATCAATTGCAGTTGCTATACTTTCCACAAAGTCCATCAAAGCATGTGATGTAGTTCGAGACCTTCTGAATCCATATTGTTCTTCACAAATGATGTTATGCTTCAGTAAATAATCATTTAATCTTTTAGCAAATATTTTTTCCAAAATTTTGGAAGGATTTTGCAGGAGTGATATAGGTCTATAATTAGAAAATGTGTGTTTGTCACCAGTTTTAAACAGAGGAATTACTTTGGCTATTTTCATTTGAGAAGGAAATTTACCAGTACTTAGTGACATATTGCAAATATAATTGAACGGTTTTACTATACAATCAATAACTTTTTTTAATAAAGCCATATCCAAATTATTAAAATCAGTCAATTTCTTACTTTTTGAACCATGAACCAGATCAAGTATTTCCCTTTCATGAGTACCACCAGTGAACATTGAAACAGATTTGTTAAACGTTGAATTATTTACCCAGAAGTTATTAGTTGATGAGTCAATCTTACTGGCAAGATTTTTACCCACATTAACGAAGTATTCATTAAAGTGTTCAGCAATAGACTCGTCGTTATCAGTCGTGATGTAGTTGTTACTCTGAAAAAATGAAGGATAATCTCTAGTTACTCTATTCTTTTTTACTATTTCATTTAATATGTTCCATGTGTTGTTGATGTTATTTCTATTTTTGACAAGTAACTCATTATAATATGTTTTTTTACTGAGTCTCATGATATTGATTAACTTATTCTTATATGTTTTATACTTACTTTCAGCTTCCTTAGTTCGTAGTTTTATGAATTGTTTATATAGTACGTTTTTCTTTTTACATGCCCTCTGAAGTCCCTTAGTTATCCATGGTTTGTTGCTATATTGATTTCTATATATTTTGTCAACAAATGGACAGTGTTTATTATACAAACTGGAAAAAATGGAAATGAAAGCATCATATGACCTGTCAACATCATCAACAAAAACATCTGACCAATTCTGACTTGATAAATGTTACTTTTCTACTCATGAATTTGATATTGCTTCGATACTTACAACAACCCTCCAATGCAAACACTGAGAAAACTGGCAAGTGATCACTGATATCACTGACCAGTAGTCCCCCACTAAGATTACCGGATATAACGTTAGTTAAAATATTGTCAATGAGAGTTGTTGAGTCCATAGTTATTCTGTTAGGATGAATGATGGTTGGAAACAGTCCTAAACAGTACAAGGTGTTTATAAATGAGCTAATTTGTGGATGATTGTGAGGGTTTAAAAAATCTATATTGAAATCTCCACAGACAAATAAATGCTTATTTCTGTTGATTTTGTTGTACATTCCTAAGATAATGTCTTCAAAGGTGTCAATATTTGTCCCAGGAGCTCTGTAAATGCAACTAACAACTATGTTTTTGGAGTTTATAGATGTCATTTCTATGGTAACACATTCCATGATGTTGTCCACTGTAAATGACATGTTGTTAATGAGTTTACAGTTATAATCTGACCTTACAAACAATGCAATGCCTCCGCCCCTTCTCGTCTGCCTATTAACCAGGAACAATTCATAACCATCAAGATATACCAGATCTTTATTATCCTCATTTAACCATGTTTCTGAAATTGCAATAACTGAAAAACGTTTTTTGGATGTTTTCAAACAATCATTAATAGTGGACAGATTACGAGAAAGACTTCTGCTGTTGAAATGTATAATTGAAAAATTTTCGTCATTGATTTTATAATTTTTGAATTGTTCTTCTGTAAAATATTTGCGCTGTCTCACAATATTCTCACTGAAAAAGGTATCAGGATCATTTTCAGATTCGAAGGGGTGGTTAGCAGAGTTATTATAATTAAATGTATCTAGACAGAGCTCCTGGGCAGAAATAAATGGATCATTATCCTTAGTCATTATGTCTCTCTTGTCTCCGGGTGTAGATGATGTGGATGAGTGGGTTGCTCCAGTCTGCATCATGGTGCTGTGATGTGTTTGAGTCCTCATACCTATTGTTCATATTTGTCCAGCTCCTCGATGTTCCTTATTGCCATGACTTTTGCTTGTTCTGGTGATCCGTTCAGTTTAATGAATATTTTACAGTTTGAAGTCCATGTGTGCTGGATTTTTCCCTGTTTCTTTAAGAAGCGTGCTTTCCTGGCGATGTCGGCATTCCGTTTGGTGAGATGTTCATTGATGAATACGTTTGTCCCTTTCAGTTTTCTTCCTTGTTTTAACAGTGCTGTTTTGTGTTTTCTGTTGATGAATCTCATGATGACGGTTCGTTTATCACCGTCATTTCTCCGGGGCAGAGGGTGGCACGCTTCAATGTTATTTAAATCCATTTCTATACCTTTAGATAGGAGGAAATCAGCAACCTGTTTTTCCACAGAGCTGACCTCCTGTTCACTGGGCTCCCCTCCGCTCTCATCTGTTACTGCCCGTGCGTAGGACCGTGGTTTGATGTGAAGACCTGTGATGATGACGTCGTTAATTCTGGTGTACTGCTCCAATTCAGCCACTCTATTTTCCAGCTGCACCAGATGCCGGTCTTTCTCAGCGTTCTGGAGCCGTAATGCCTTCACCTCCTCCACCAGATCCATGATTGATTTCTGTTGCTGCTTCACAACAGAAATCTCCTCTGATAGAAAGTCCAGAGATTTTTTAATATCGTCACCTTCCTCCGCTGTCAGAACCTTCTTAGGCCCCATGGTCGGCTTATGAGCAGCTTGTCGATCGCCGATGTTAACAGCCTGCGTTGTTTGTCACCGGGATGGATCTGCACTGCGCTGGTGCCGCGCGGCCTCAGTGTTTCCGCGCTGATGGATCCGCGGTGGCTGCACGAGGCCTCGGGGAAGCGGCACTCGTGACGCGCGGCTCTAATGACGCAGCGCGCGGCCTCAGTGAATTCACCACGTTGGGCCTCGGACGTTGTTGCTGTCCAGTCGCGGGGCTAAGTTGCCGGTTGAGGTGGTATTCCCACTGTCCGGGTTGGCAAACACCGGCGTGGCAGATGGCAACCACAAACACCACCTCTGAAAACTCAGGTACAAACTTTTTGCAGCTCGCTCTGACGACACGCAGCTCTGACTGACTGTGACTGACGCAGCGTTTAAGAGATTAAGATAGGTTAAGATCAGATAGTTACAAGGACATTTTGTATGTGCATCAGCCATTTTGTGTTATGCATCATGGAACACTCTTACAGTACAAATAGTTTATTTGTGTAATTGTTCCGAACGAAAACCAGCGTGGACACATTTGGGCATGTGCGCATTCAAATATGTTTATTTTTATTATTAATGTATTTGAGATGCTCTGTGACAGACTGGCGTCCTCTCCTGGGTGTACCCCACCTCACGCTCTATGACTGCTGGGATAGGCTCCAGCCCCCCGTGACCCTTGCATACATGTCAACCCCTTTGAGGGTCCACCTGTATAACCAAGTGAGAAAATCTATAAAATCAACACAAAACCCTTATAACCTCCAAATCGCACCAAAATCAGTTTTATTACAGTACACACAACTGCTTAGTGGTATCACATGACTGGGTTTTTGTCCACATATTGTGAGTTGCCACAATGACATTAAAGTCAGGATCATGAGTATTTCCTCCACAGTTGAATTTCAAACAATAGATTTAGTATTCATGCGTTAAGCTGAATTTTTATTATTTTACTGTTATTTTTACAGAAACAAGAACTGTGTGTCACTAGTGGAAATACATTAATTAAATGAAAAATAAATTGAATATAATGAACAAAATAAAACATACCTCCGAACGTCATCAAGTATATCGAAAATCGCCTCACCAGTGCCGATGTTGCAGACTGGCATGTCAGTGATCCTTGACTTTGCCCCTATGTTTATTAGGGATGGGTATCGATAAGATTTTATAGATATTGATACCATTATCGATTCCGCTTATCGATCCGATTTCTTATCGATTCTCTTATTAATACCTCTTGTGAATATGTTGTGTACTAAAAGTAGGCTTTACAGGTTTTCTATGTCAGCAGGTCAAAGGGCTTTTTCTTATCGTGCACCCGCTCTGTGGAACGGTCTTCCTGCGACCGTAAGGCAGTTGGAGTCCGTGGACATTTTTAAGTCAAGACTTAAAGCCTATTTTTATTCTTTTTCTTATGAATAGTTTTTATTTTTTATCTGTTTTATTCTTTTACTTCTGTTTTTAATTATGTATTTGAAATTTTTTATTTTTATTTATTTGAATTTTTATGTTGAACTGTTCTATGTGAGGCGCCTTGAGACGGCTGTTCTTGTCATTTGGCGCTTTATAAGCCAATTAAATTGAAATTACTAAAAGTAGGCTTTAAAGGCTTACTATGTCAACAACATTTTATTGAGTCTTAAAGTAAATAAATATGAAATTGGTCACTGGATCCTTAAACTTTGGACATAATAAACTACATGGTGGATCCTTGATCTCTGGACATAAATAGGAATAAAAAAAAAATCTTTAGTTTTTGTCAAAAGCATTTCCTTTCATGCATTATTGTCTTTCCATACATCTGAGCTCTTGCAGCTGACTGTGCTGCACATCAGGATGTAATTCATAAAGAATACAACATGTCTCATTTTGGGAGAAAAAAAAACATTTTAGTGGATTGTAGTTTCTTGTCTGTAATACAACATTTGTAAGAGGTGTCATTTTATTTAAAGCTGTAATTCGTTTTGAAGTTATTAATTCCGAGCGGATTATGTCTCAGCAGAGAGCCGCGCAGTGTTTGGAGCTGTGCCAACGGAACGGAGGATGATTCTTGTTTCTTGACTGCAGCAAGACAAGAGTCCCAGTTAGCGACTTTAATCCACACAAAAGTGACTCACGGTATTTTAATGGCTTTGAGAGGGGTTAAGAAGAAGACTTGGCATTTCTGAAGAGCAGCGAATCAAAGAACCAACAAACTAGTTGATCAAAGCATTGCTTCAATGGCTCACACTTCAAAGTGGAGTCGCGCTGCAGAAATGGTTGATTACAAAGCCGCTGCAGACCAAACCCTGAATATCCGTAAGAGGTAATCTTATGTCCGTATGACTCTGAAACTCGGAAAAATCCATATAATTTACGGACAATCCATATTGGTTGACATGTACTGTATGCCCTTGATTGGACTAAGCGGTTGGAGTGTGTGTGTATGTGTGTGTGTATTTGAGCTGCAGAGCTTCTTAACAGGCTTCCTGTGTTCAGTATTTGTCACTAAACGATAGATGGTGCTGATCTCTGGGAGACTGGTCCTGATGATTCTCTCTGCCATTTTCACCACCTTCTGGAGGGCCTGCTGCTCAGCCTTAGTGCAGCTGGAATACTACACTAAAAATCCATAGGTCAATATGCTGCACAATGGTAGAAGTTCACCGTGAGTTGCTGAAGAATTCGAACACTCTTATGTTTCCGCAAGTAGAAGAGGCATTGTTGGGCCTTTCCTACAGCTGAGGTGGTGTTAGTGTTCCAGGTCAGATCCTCTGACACAGTCACACCCAGGAACCTGAATTGTGTGACTCTCTCCATCACCTCCCTCCCAATGGAGAGTGGAGCAAGGATGGATCGGCCTGACTTGTGGAAATCCACAATTATTTCCTTTGTTTGTTTGTTTTTTTATATTAAGGGCCAAATTGTGACTCTCCATGATGCCAGATGTTGTACCTCACTTCTGTAAGCAGACTCCTCATTGTTGTTGATGAGTTCAAGCACCGTGGTATCGTCTGTAAATTTGACGATGAGATTAGTAGGGAGCACGGCGCAGCAGTCATGTGTAAAGACTGTGTACAGTAATGGGCTAAGCACACAACCTCGGGGGGGCCCCGGTGTTGATGAAAAGGGTAGATGAAGTGTGCTTGCCAACTCTGACATGCTGTGTTTGTTAGAAAGTCCAAAACCCAATTGCACAATGTGGTGTTCAGTCCAAGATGGTGTAGTTTGGATAGGAGTTTGTTTGGCCACATTGTATTAAATGCTGAACTGAAGTCAACAAAGAGCAGCCTAGCATAGGTGTTTTTCCACTCTAGGTGTTCTAGTAGTGTGTGGATTACAATAGCTACAGCGTCTTCTGTTGACCTGTTCTACCTGTATGCAAATTGGTATGGGTCGAGTGTCCGTGGTACTGCTTTCTTGATATGCTTGATGACCAGCCTCTCTAGACATTTGGCTGGTATGAGGGTGAGAGCCACAGGTCTGTAGTCATTTAGACATGCGACATTTGAATGTTTGGGGACAGGAACAATTGTTGCTGCTTTGAAGCAGACTGGGACCCATGGTGTGGACAGTGACCTCTGCACAGTCTTTTAGCACCTGTCCCAGCACCCTGTCTAGTCCAGCTGCTTTCCTGGGATTGATGTTACGCAAGCAGAGTCTCACTTCATGTGTGCTCAGGACTGGGGCGGTGTCGGAGTGGAGGGTCTGTGTTATCCCTGTCAAAATAGGCATAGAAAAGATTTAACTCATCAGCCAGGGAAATGATGACTTCCGTGACAGCCTTAATGCCTTCCTACACCTGCCGGGGGCTTGAAGAGTTTTTAGATTTGGCCTCAATCTGCCTTTTGTATCCTTGTGTGGCAGATTTAATGCCTTTCCTCAAGACAGTCCTGGCTGCATTGTAGGCATTGGTGTCCCCAGACCTGTATGCTGCATCCCTCGGTCTCAGTAACTGTTGTACGTCATGTGTAATCCAAGGTTTCCCATTTGATGCACGTATTTCCTTCCAAGATGTTACACAGTCCACACAGAAGTTGATGTAGTCCAACACTGTTGTACTGTATTCATCCAGTGAGTCACATGACAGCATGCCGTAGCCCTCAAATACTTCCCAGTTTGTGTGGTGAAAGCAGTCCTGGAGCTCAGGGATGGCCCCATCAGGCCATGTTCTCATTGTTTTAACCGTAGGTGATGCCCCAGTGCTCTGAATAAAAGTACTTAAACTCTTTCACCTGTGGACATCACACTGCTGGTTGTACATAAATGTTTCTGCATGAATAAAATTAAAAAGTGCATTCATTCATCATTCAAGAAATCATCTAACACATAAAATAACTTCAGGAGCCTTTGTGGGATAAATTGGAGCAACTTCACATATTCAAAACCTAACACAGAACTCTGTCTAAGTGGACAGAATCAGCATGAGCCAGTGTTCTGATGAGATGTCATTCCTGTTGAGAGGCCAGCCCTCTGCGCAACTGCGCATGCTCAGTTGTCTCTCCCCAGACAGACCGGGCTGACGCGCCTCTTTACGGCGTTGAACTCCCTGACCAAGCGACAGAGGAATGGAAAATACAACAGTAATAAGTGTCTTTTCAATTTTCAAAAGTTCAAATTTGCATGTGCATGCTGTATTTACAGCACAATATTGTCGGGACGCGGAACTGTCGATTTATGCGATGAGATGCACAATTCGACAAGACCGCACATCTCGATAGACAATCCAGTCTCACGGCAAGTTGTGATTCAGCAGCATGAAATATACATTAATCTAATGGTTCATGATAGTGTGACGAAAAGCGTCTCATTTTTGTCACAGCAGCACAAATTCATTCTAATTCATTCCGTGATGGCTGCACGAAATTAAAAGTGAAGCGGGGGGGGGGGGGGGGGTAGTTATGGTTAGGGTTGGGGGTAGGAGTAGGATTAATAATAGCGAATTAAAAAAAAAAAAACGTGTCATGAAAATTTGACTCATTTCCTCACGGGAGCACACAAAAAAAGTGACACTGGGCTGCGACAGAACACCGGCGGACTCGCATTTTAGGGCGGTGCCAGCTGAGATTATCGACGCAACGCATCTGGACTTTGGCGCCTTTCTCTCTTACTTGCTGCAGCTCAATAAACTCACACAAAAATTACACATGTAATCAAAGTTACTGTTAGCGACTTCCAGCAGCAACACGAAGCTTAATGCTGCGTTTACACATAACAACGACAAGTCACGAATGCCACGAAGTACACATTCTTGGCCGCTGATCACGAATGTGATGATTCGGGGCAGAGGCATCAGGTGTCCTCAGGAACTGCTGCAACCTGTTACCACACGTTACAATTAATGGCACGTGTTGCTGGAGAATTATCAGGAACCATTACACACGGTCAAGAATAGTGTTCCGCGTTGTTTGCGCGCTATTGCACGTAACAGCGCATCGTTAAGTTCTGTCACATTGTGAACGAGGTGAACTGTCTCCACACACACACACACACATATTCATCCAACCATTGCTACAAATTCAGATCGCTCCAGTTTTTCAGAACTTTGTAACTGCATGCGTATTTGGGCCATGCAGTGGTTCAGAGAGGAGGAGAAGACGTACAGAGCCAGATGTGTGGCTTCATGTGGCTCTCGTCTTGCTCGTGACATTCGTGGAAGATTTTTTGACAGGCAAAAACATGCTCCACGAATATCAAGAATATCACGCACCAACACACACTATTAAGAAACCTATTCAGATGCGTTAAGTCACGTTAAGAATGTCAGGAATGTGTCACGAATGACAGAAAAATGACATTCGTAACGCGTCTTGGTTATGTGTAAACGCACCATAAGGCTGACATTTAGAGCAATTTTAACTGGTTACTAACCTGTAAAATGAACAAAGTTTCAGAGCAGGGAGCGCAGATCCACTCGTAGCTTTCTACAGATCGCATTTGAGGTGAAAATGGAAGGTCCGTCCCCTATATGCAACCAGGACACGCAACTACAGTGCCAAAGGTTCCGCTTACCATTTCGCTCCTATTTCATTCATATTCGTGCAAAACCAGTGCTGTCAAAGTAATTTTGAAAAGTTACTTCATTAGTTACTTTATACAGTTATATTTTACAGTTACTTTAGTTACTTCATTAGTTACTTTATACAGTTATATTTTATAGTTACTTCATTAGCAGCTGTGGACTTGTTGGCAGCTGCTGACTGTAGTTAATAAAGTAACTCAATCTATTTTTAAGATTTAGTACTCAGAAAAGTAACTTTGCTGATCAGTTACTTTGCTGATTGCTCAGTCTTAAGGTGTAACCAAGTTAGATTACTAGTTACCTTATTAGTTACATCACTTATTAGTTGCAAGTTGCCTTCAGATTCTAATAAAGTAACTACATAAAGCTGCTAATGACGTAACTGCATAAATGAACTGTATAAAGCAACTAAAAAAGTAACTTTTCAAAGTTACTTTGACAACACTCCGAAGGACTACATCTAAATGTAAATTAATACTGGTATCAATAATCAGATCATATTTGCACAGACTAAGTGCTTATGAGAATTTAATACAGCATCAAATGTGGCTGCACATATTTGAATGCACCACAAACAAAGCACTAAAATCAATCAATCAATCAATCAATTTTTTTATATAGCGCCAAATCACAACAAACAGTTGCCCCAAGGCGCTTTATATTGTAAGGCAAGGCCATACAATAATTATGTAAAACCCCAACGGTCAAAACGACCCCCTGTGAGCAAGCACTTGGCTACAGTGGGAAGGAAAAACTGCCTTTTAACAGGAAGAAACCTCCAGCAGAACCAGGCTCAGGGAGGGGCAGTCTTCTGCTGGGACTGGTTGGGGCTGAGGGAGAGAACCAGGAAAAAGACATGCTGTGGAGGGCAGCAGAGATCGATCACTAATGATTAAATGCAGAGTGGTGCATACAGAGCAAAAAGAGAAAGAAACAGTGCATCATGGGAACCCCCCAGCAGTCTATGTCTATAGCAGCATAACTAAGGGATGGTTCAGGGTCACCTGATCCAGCCCTAACTATAAGCTTTAGCAAAAAGGAAAGTTTTAAGCCTAATCTTAAAAGTAGAGAGGGTGTCTGTCTCCCTGATCTGAATTGGAGCTGGTTCCACAGGAGAGGAGCCTGAAAGCTGAAGGCTCTGCCTCCCATTCTACTCTTACAAACGCTAGGAACTACAAGTAAGCCTGCAGTCTGAGAGCGAAGCGCTCTATTGGGGTGATATGGTAGTACGAGGTCCCTAAGATAAGATGGGACCTGATTATTCAAAACCTTATAAGTAAGAAGAATAATTTTAAATTCTATTCTAGAATTAACAGGAAGCCAATGAAGAGAGGCCAATATGGGTGAGATATGCTCTCTCCTTCTAGTCCCCGTCAGTACTCTAGCTGCAACATTTTGAATTAACTGAAGGCTTTTTAGGGAACTTTTAGGACAACCTGATAATAATGAATTACAATAGTCCAGCCTAGAGGAAATAAATGCATGAATTAGTTTTTCAGCATCACTCTGAGACAAGACCTTTCTGATTTTAGAGATATTGCGTAAATGCAAAAAAGCAGTCCTGCATATTTGTTTAATATGCGCTTTGAATGACATATCCTGATCAAAAATGACTCCAAGATTTCTCACAGTATTACTAGAGGTCAGGGTAATGCCATCCAGAGTAAGGATCTGGTTAGACACCATGTTTCTAAGATTTGTGGGGCCAAGTACAATAACTTCAGTTTTATCTGAGTTTAAAAGCAGGAAATTAGAGGTCATCCATGTCTTTATGTCTGTAAGACAGTCCTGCAGTTTAGCTAATTGGTGTGTGTCCTCTGGCTTCATGGATAGATAAAGCTGGGTATCATCTGCGTAACAATGAAAATTTAAGCAATACCGTCTAATAATACTGCCTAAGGGAAGCATGTATAAAGTGAATAAAATTGGTCCTAGCACAGAACCTTGTGGAACTCCATAATTAACTTTAGTCTGTGAAGAAGATTCCCCATTTACATGAACAAATTGTAATCTATTAGACAAATATGATTCAAACCACCGCAGCGCAGTGCCTTTAATACCTATGGCATGCTCTAATCTCTGTAATAAAATTTTATGGTCAACAGTATCAAAAGCAGCACTGAGGTCTAACAGAACAAGCACAGAGATGAGTCCACTGTCCGAGGCCATAAGAAGATCATTTGTAACCTTCACTAATGCTGTTTCTGTACTATGATGAATTCTAAAACCTGACTGAAACTCTTCAAATAGACCATTCCTCTGCAGATGATCAGTTAGCTGTTTTACAACTACCCTTTCAAGAATTTTTGAGAGAACAAGGAAGGTTGGAGATTGGCCTATAATTAGCTAAGATAGCTGGGTCAAGTGATGGCTTTTTAAGTAATGGTTTAATTACTGCCACCTTAAAAGCCTGTGGTACATAGCCAACTAACAAAGATAGATTGATCATATTTAAGATCGAAGCATTAAATAATGGTAGGGCTTCCTTGAGCAGCCTGGTAGGAATGGGGTCTAATAAACATGTTGATGGTTTGGATGAAGTAACTAATGAAAATAACTCAGACAGAACAATCGGAGAGAAAGAGTCTAACCAAATACCGGCATCACTGAAAGCAGCCAAAGATAACGATACGTCTTTGCGATGGTTATGAGTAATTTTTTCTCTAATAGTTAAAATTTTGTTAGCAAAGAAAGTCATGAAGTCATTACTAGTTAAAGTTAATGGAATACTCAGCTCAATAGAGCTCTGACTCTTTGTCAGCCTGGCTACAGTGCTGAAAAGAAACCTGGGGTTGTTCTTATTTTCTTCAATTAGTGATGAGTAGAAAGATGTCCTAGCTTTACGGAGGGCTTTTTTATAGAGCAACAGACTCTTTTTCCAGGCTAAGTGAAGATCTTCTAAATTAGTGAGACGCCATTTCCTCTCCAACTTACGGGTTATCTGCTTTAAGCTACGAGTTTGTGAGTTATACCACGGATTCAGGCACTTCTGATTTAAAGCTCTCTTTTTTAGAGGAGCTACAGCATCCAAAGTTGTCTTCAATGAGGATGTAAAACTATTGACGAGATACTCTATCTCACTTACAGAGTTTAGGTAGCTACTCTGCACTGTGTTGGTATATGGCATTAGAGAACATAAAGAAGGAATCATATCCTTAAACCTAGTTACAGCGCTTTCTGAAAGACTTCTAGTGTAATGAAACTTATTCCCCACTGCTGGGTAGTCCATCAGAGTAAATGTAAATGTTATTAAGAAATGATCAGACAGAAGGGAGTTTTCAGGGAATACTGTTAAGTCTTCTATTTCCATACCATAAGTCAGAACAAGATCTAAGATATGATTAAAGTGGTGGGTGGACTCATTTACTTTTTGAGCAAAGCCAATAGAGTCTAATAATAGATTAAATGCAGTGTTGAGGCTGTCATTCTCAGCATCTGTGTGGATGTTAAAATCGCCCACTATTATTATCTTATCTGAGCTAAGCACTAAGTCAGACAAAAGGTCTGAAAATTCACAGAGAAACTCACAGTAACGACCAGGTGGACAATAGATAATAACAAATAAAACTGGTTTTTGGGACTTCCAATTTGGATGGACAAGACTAAGAGTCAAGCTTTCAAATGAATTAAAGCTCTGTCTGGGTTTTTGATTAATTAATAAGGTGGAATGGAAGATTGCTGCTAATCCTCCGCCCCGGCCCGTGCTACGAGCATTCTGACAGTTAGTGTGACTCGGGGGTGTTGACTCATTTAAACTAACATATTCATCCTGCTGTAACCAGGTTTCTGTAAGGCAGAATAAATCAATATGTTGATCAATTATTATATCATTTACCAACAGGGACTTAGAAGAGAGAGACCTAATGTTTAATAGACCACATTTAACTGTTTTAGTCTGTGGTGCAGTTGAAGGTGCTATATTATTTTTTCTTTTTGAATTTTTATGCTTAAATAGATTTTTGCTGGTTATTGGTAGTCTGGGAGCAGGCACCGTCTCTACGGGGATGGGGTAATGAGGGGATGGCAGGGGGAGAGAAGCTGCAGAGAGGTGTGTAAGACTACAACTCTGCTTCCTGGTCCCAACCCTGGATAGTCACGGTTTGGAGGATTTAAGAAAATTGGCCAGATTTCTAGAAATGAGAGCTGCTCCATCCAAAGTGGGATGGATGCCGTCTCTCCTAACAAGACCAGGTTTTCCCCAGAAGCTTTGCCAATTATCTATGAAGCCCACCTCATTTTTTGGACACCACTCAGACAGCCAGCAATTCAAGGAGAACATGCGGCTAACATGTCACTCCCGGTCTGATTGGGGAGGGGCCCAGAGAAAACTACAGAGTCCGACATTGTTTTTGCAAAGTTACACACCGATTTAATGTTAATTTTAGTGACCTCCGACTGGCGTAACCGGGTGTCATTACTGCCGACGTGAATTACAATCTTACCAAATTTACGCTTAGCCTTAGCCAGCAGTTTCAAATTTCCTTCAATGTCGCCTGCTCTGGCCCCCGGAAGACAATTGACTATGGTTGCTGGTGTCGCTAACTTCACATTTCGCAAAACAGAGTCGCCAATAACCAGAGTTTGATCCTCGGCGGGTGTGTCGTCGAGTGGGGAAAAATGGTTAGAGATGTGAACGGGTTGGCGGTGTACACGGGGCTTCTGTTTAGGGCTACGCTTCCTCCTCACAGTCACCCAGTCAGCCTGCTTTCCCGGCTGCTCGGGATCTGCCAGGGGGTAACTAACGGCGGCTAAGCTACCTTGGTCTGCACCGACTACAGGGGCCTGGCTAGCTGTAGAATTTTCCACAGTGCGGAGCCGAGTCTCCAATTCGCCCAGCCTGGCCTCCAAAGCTACGAATAAGCTACACTTATTACAAGTACCGTTACTGCTAAAGGAGGCCGAGGAATAACTAAACATTTCACACCCAGAGCAGAAAAGTGCGGGAGTGACAGGAGAAGCCGCCATGCTAAATCGGCTAAGAGCTAGTAGCTACGCTAAGCTAGCGGATTCCTAAAAACACGCAAAGTGAATAATGTGTAAATAATTTAGAGGTGATTCAGCAGAAGGAGTGCTTTAGTTAAGGCACGTAAAGATTACACTGGGAAAGAAATCGTAATCTAGATAACTAGATCAATCTAACTGCGCAGATTAAACAGCTAACAGATACAGAAAAACATCGCTGTGCTCCGGAACAGGAAGTGATACAATACCGCAGTGAGCCAACCACCAGTGGCTGGGAACAAAAACATAAAAATCACCTGTAACAAAGTATTTAAGACATTTAAAAACAACATAAAACCAAAATTCTCAAAAGAGGTTAAAAACAAGATGCTGCCACACACATGTACAGCTTTCATCACAGATGTTTGACACTTAATAACACTGGGCTCCATTATTAAGGTGCTGGACTTTGAATGGAATGTGCTGGATAAGATAAGACTTTATTGATCTCACAGAGGAGAAATTCACGTTACGTCAGCTCTTAAAAAACACACAAGATGGGTGCAAGTAGAGGAAAATGTTCATCAAACAGCATGTGCAAGGATAAGCAATAATAATACTTGTAACAGTACAATAAAACAAGAAAAGGAGGTAGAAATAGAATATATATATATATATATATATATATATATATATATAAACATGATTGGGATTGAAAAAAGATAGGAGCATCTTATTTACAATATGTGAAGTGGAATTTAGATGTGATAAGGTGACACTAGTGCAGGGATTTGTAAACAAGTTGTTATTGCACATGATTTGTGGACATATTATTGCATGTGGTTATTTCACAGCAGCAGGGAGGAACGACCTGCGGTATCGTTCCTTCTTGCACTGAGGGTGCCTCAGCCTGTCACTGAACAAGCTGTTCAGCTCCACTACAGTCCGGTGCAGAGGGTGAGAGGAGTTGTCCATGATGGATTTGAACTTGGCTAACACCCTCGTCTCAGCCACCTCCTCCAGAGAGTCCAGAGGACAGCCC
Source organism: Thalassophryne amazonica (assembly GCF_902500255.1). Taxonomy (NCBI): domain Eukaryota; kingdom Metazoa; phylum Chordata; class Actinopteri; order Batrachoidiformes; family Batrachoididae; genus Thalassophryne; species Thalassophryne amazonica. The sequence goes on along the minus strand of NC_047114.1, from coordinate 19,379,254 downwards.
AGGACAGAGCTGTACTTCCTGACCAGCTTATTCAGTCTCTTTCTCTCCTGCTCTGTGCTGCCCGGGGCCCAACAGACGACAGCATAGAGGACAGCTGAGGCTTCAACAGAGTCATAGAAGGTCTTAAGCAGAGGCCTGCTCACTCCAAAGGATCTCAGTCTCCTCAGGAGGTGGAGGCGACTCTGTATATTGGACGTCTGCAGTGGTGGGCACAGTTCTGATAACCTGATAACCGATAATTATCTAAGATAATGTTTTCATTATCAAATTATCTTTTTAGATAACTTTAAAAACCATTATCAGACTAATTATCTTGCAATAAATTTTTGTCTGATAATTTTTAGACCGATAACATGGTAAATAAAGCTGAACATCTACAAACATTTATAAAATTTAAAATCAGTTGAGCACCTACCTGTTAAATGTTTCATAGGTGATGTGTAGTTCTATCCTCTGCAAAACAGAGGAGAGCTGCTTCAAAAAGAAACCGCTGTAGCTTCTGCAGACAAAGGAGATAAAACGTGCGCACGACATAATAAAACGTGCGCACAATATAATAAAATGAGCGCACATTCTCTCCACATGCAAAACATTTTGAGATGACACTTCCAGGGCTCCGTAAAAATGCCTGTTTTTACAAAAAAAAAAAAAAAAAAAAAAAAGGAATTTTTACAAAAGCACATTTATCTGTAAACACCAACACACGACACGTCACATTAACGTGTTGGCTTACATAATGTATGACTCAACCAATCAGTGTTTAGCGGAGGCACATTTTACCCAGAATCCTTTGCGATCTGTCTGTGTTTGTTACAAAACTTCAGAATTAGTGCATTATTCAACATTAAAAGATATACGTTATATTTTAACTTTGTACAAATGACAGAATTGACATTAATGGCGTTATTCTATCAGTATTCATTTTATTTATACACCACACCATAACTCAGCATTGCTTTATTTTCCAAGACCTCCGCCTGACGGGTCCGTTGTGATTGGGCAGAGAGCTGAGCTTTGCGGCTCTTCTCAGTGTGCTTCTGTGCTGGAAACCATGTAGTAAACAAGAGCTTCCAGCAGGGGGCAAGATGTTCAAAGACAGAAGTGCGGGCTCATTGTTTAAGTCTGTTGTCACTTTTGATGCTACCAGAAGTGATTGTGGTGTTAAAACTCAAATTCAGCTTGTTAGTAGTTGCAAATGTACCAGAGACAATACTGGAATTTATCAGTTATCCATAACTTCCGATACATTTTTGGGTGGTGTCGGGTTCAGAATACTGTACCTTTGATAAGAGGAAGAGACAACCAGGCAATAAAACAAGTGAGAGATAGAATTCAATTTAAGCTCGCGAGGAGTGCAGTCAGGCTGTACACCAAAGCTACACTAAAGTCTGGCCTGCGCTCCCGCTCTTTTTATTTAGGACTTCCCTACATACATGGGCGGTACAGCTCCTGAGGGGAAGAGTGATAGCGCATGAGCTGTTGCCGCAGAACTGCTGATTGCACAATACATTCAGGATGTTCAGAACCTTTTTAATCTTGGGCTCGGTTAAGATGTGTTTAAGACATCTAACGATTAATCACACTTCTTCTGACAAAAGGACTGATGTATTGCAATCACACTGTGGTTGGAACATTCAATTCTCTATTCTTTATCTTACTGCTCAGCTTTGGCTGCGTCCTGCATGAGTCATCTTCACATGTCCTAAAAAGAGCTTAGCGTGCACACAGAGATACCACAACTTGCAGAAACACGTCATGTCACATATCTTAAGTAACCTTCACCCATCACATCAGTACAATACACTTTATCAGAGCAGAGAGAACTACATTCTACCAGAGCAGAGAACACAAAACATGCATGATAAAATAAAACAGTGTATCTACAGAATAACTCCAACATTTCCCCCCTGTTTATCATGCATTCCAACGGTATTACATCTTCACCTAAAAGTAAACAATTGTTACTAAGCAACCACTTCTTATTCAGATTTTCAGCTGCAGGGGTCATTAAAACAATGGTAAGAATACATTTACACTCGGGAGGTCTTATCGTTGGTGTTGAGGTCCATCGTCAGGTTCACCATAATCACCTGGATCAGGGAACAGATCTGGAAGATAGTGGTCGTAGTCGTCTTCTTCATCAGTTTCATCATCGTCATCGCCTGGATGGTTACCCAGAAGGGGGTATGCCTGAGCTGAATCCTGTCTGGCTGGTGAGATAGCAGTGGTTATCATTCTATTGACTAGACCCACGTAGACAAGGAATACAACAGCATCCACACAAGGTCAGAATTGCAGCAAAAAACTGCTATAGATATAAGCGCAGAGGAGACCAAGTGCGATACTTCCCAAACCGTCCAGCCACGAGTCCCAGAATTCGGCATTAACGCCGCTGTGATCCTTCATCTTCTTGTTCAGTGTCCGCAGGCCCTCAATGGCCTGGGTCAGGCTTCCATCGGCTGCTGTGTTGTTCGGTATGAATGTGCAACACTGTTCTCCAAACATTGCACAGACTCCTCCTTTCTCAGTGAGTAGCATGTCCAGGGCTATGCGGTTCTGGAAGGCCATCAGTGAGGTGGCTGCCAGTTGGGAATGTACCACTTTAAAACCTTCCTCTGTCCAATTTCCCAATTTCTGCACGTTGTAGTGGATGTAGTTTATTCTGTCTACGTTCTTATTAATTGAGCACCACCAACAGATGGAGGATTCAAATCCAGCTGCTATCTGATCAGCCAGTTTGTACTCATCAGGCACTCCTCTGGGGACTCCTATTGCGTCAATATATGTTGGATCTCCCACTCCTTTCCAATCTCTTTTTACTCTATGCCAATTTTCAGGCACCACAGACTTTAGGTGCGTCAGCAAGTCCTTGGCTAAAATGGGAATGGCTTTTACTGGGAGGAGTAGGGACACTAAAGCACAGTAGCCTGACACATTCCTAGGCAATCTGTCAAAAATTCTATTATCTCCACACCACCACCACACGTCACTTCGGCTGACTGGTACAAATGAACCGTTTATCTGTATTATTCGACTACACCACTTAGTCTCGTTCAGATTTCCCAGTGGTTTCCCTGTTCCGGGCAGTTTGATACAGGAGAAATTTCCCAAAGCTACCTTTTCTGAGAATATTGGTTTGTTTTTTACCGCAGCTGCAACGGGGTAAATGTGGTCCCATACTGAACAATTGTGGTTTCGGTGTATTGTTGTATTTTCATTACCACCGTCGTCCGATATCGCTGCTGGAATCACCTGTAAAATTGGTCGGGGGCCCCATACATACTACGCAATCCTGTTTGTGGATTTTACTGCTTGCTCCGCCATCAGGAGCCAATTGTTATTTTGTCCGCTAATTCCCGTAGTTACCAAAAACCAATCATCTGCTGACAGAGGCCCTTTATGCAGGCGGGCCTGCTTATTGGGAATTTTAACGAGTTTATTGTGAATGTCACTGTTTTGGTTTGGCCGCTGACTGTTAGGTTTGATATGATATTTTTCCAACTATACGCTTCGTCTGTCCACCCATAGGAATTTTGTGGCCAGGCGGACGAGTAGCCATTCGTCAGAAAGGTATTTCCCCACCAATGACTGGCACGGGGAAAACCCGTAGTCATGTAGAAATCATAAGCCAGCCATTGTCCAGGATCACCAATCCAGCTATCTTGTCTGAGGGCCAAAAAGGGTATCTGTACAACATAATAGATCCTGGGCGTGGTGTAACAGGCATAAAACCATTGGTAGGATGTTTCCTGGTCTTCACAAGGATTTAGTCCGCATAGTATCTGCCTCCCATGATTGTAGCAGGTTACTCCCTTTGAGGTAACCACATAGTTTAACGCGGCGGATTGAATTTCCACTTGTAGTTTCGTCTGTTCTGGTTGTGATGTTCTCTACTTCCCCAAAGTCAATTCCCTTTTTCATTAATGGTGTCCACACATGCATTCCCCATATAGTGACTGTTATGGCTCCTAACACTAATGCCCAGCAGCACAATGCTGTTTTCATCCATAATGGTGTATGGCGCGACATAGTCAGGATCTCCCTAAGTCAGTGTCCTAAGTTTCTGGTCAGTGGCTTGTAATTTCTTCTGCTGATTTTCGTGTCTGCCTGGATCTTAACACCAGAGCCACACACTATTATCAGACTTGCTCACTTTCCGTACTTACACTGGGTTTACAGAGATCACGTTCTTTACAATGTGTTAAATGTATCCACGTTGTCTTTCTCCTATTTTTAAGGCTGCGGGTGTAGTGAGCAGTACTTGGAATGGACCTTCCCACTTAGGTGAGTGCCAGTGTTTCCTCTTGATGCTTCTTATCAGTACCCAGTCTCCAGGTACCACTTTAGGGTCATCCTGTGGAGAGATGGGATCATCAATGTTTGAGGTCCTGTCCTTTTGCTTTTCCAGCATCTTTCTCATATAATCAGCTAGGTTTGCTTCTTTTGGTATTTCCCATGGATTTCTGAACTGAGGTAATCTGTACGGTCGGCCAAAAAGGGTCTCATATGGTGTTAATCCTGCTGTACTTGTGATGTTTATATACATTTTTACTAAGTCCACGCACTGTGTCCATGGTCTGTTTGTTTCTTCCATCGTCTTCTTTAGCCTATTTTTAATTGTCCCATTCATTCTTTCCACTAGTCCTGCGCTTTGCGGGTGATATGCACAGTGGTTTTTTAGGTTTATGCAAAACAGTTGTCCAATGTTTCTCACAACTTGGTTTACAAAGTGCGGTCCATTGTCACTATATATTTTTTATGGTATACCATACCTAGGTACTATGTCTTTGCACAGTGCTTTTGCCACTGTTAATGCATCTGCATGTTTTGTGGGGAAGATCTTGACCCATTTTGAAAATGCATCAATAATGACCAAACAAAATTCTTTCCCTTCACTTTTGTTCAATTGAATATAATCCATGTGTATGGTCTGAAATGGATATTGTGGTTCAGGGAACTTTCCTCGTAGAGGTCTCAAATTCCCTTGCACGTTGTGTTTTGCACATATCATGCATGCTTTACAAAATTGTTTTGAAAAATTATTAAATCCAAATGTTGTATACACTGTTTCGATTTGTTTAATCATCCCCCCTGTCGAGACATGGGAAACACCATGGCTTGAAATAGCTGCCCATTTATACAAATTTTTGGGCAACACAGGTTTGTTAAGGGGTCACATGTAGAGACCGTCCTTGTTTTTGACGGCTCCATGTTTTTCCCATAATTTCCTCTCACTGTCCGGGCTTTGATTTTGCATTTCTACCAAGAGATCAGGTGTTACTTCAGTTGCTTTATCAATTGTAAGTGTGTTAGGATCAGCAACCACATGAAGATGGCCTTCAGCAGCAGCTTTTGCAGATTCATCAGCGAACGCATTACCTTGGGAAATAAGATCAATCCCTTTGTATGCGCTGCACATTTACAAATAGCCATTGACTGGGTAGCTGGACTGCTTCTAATAATTTGGTGAGCAGGTGGCGTGTGTGACAGGCTTCCCTGTTGAAGTGACCATTCCACGATTTTTCCACTGTTGAGCGAACACATGCACCGTGGAAAATGCGTATTGGCTATCAGTATAGATTGTGACAGATTGATCTCTGAAAATTTGGCAGGCTATGGTGAGAGCTACCAGTTCGGCCGCTTGTGCCGACATGTTAGCAGGTAGCTTGACAGCTTGTAGGACACTATCATGTGTCACTACCGCGTACCCAGTCATCGTTTCTCCTAGATGATTTTTCTTTGAGGAGCCGTCCACAAATACCACTGTGCACTCTGAAAGAGATGTATCTTTTAAATCGGGTCTACATTTAGATACTCGTTGGGCTTCCTCCACACAGTCATGTGGTTCTCCATCCACTGGGATGGGCAAGAGTGTGGCAGGATTTAATGTTGTGCAGCGTTCAATAGTCAAATGGGGTTGAGATAGGAGCGTATGCCATACAAGAAAGATGACGTGTGGAGACAGAATGTCCTATTTGTTTGTAGCAGCATGCTGACACTGCATGGGGTACTTTTAGTATTAATGAATGGAAAAGCACAACTCCGCAGAACTCTCTATAGCCATAGAGGCTGCTATTACTGCACGTACGCACGGAGGAAGTGCACAAGCAACACCGTCTAATTTGGAAGAATAGTAGGCAACCAGGCGAAGCCTTTCTCCATATTGCGCGTCCATACAGAAGTCATAAAATGACCCTTTGCAATCGACAGTTTGAACAAATGGTTTGTCATAATTGGTAGGGCTAGAGCCGAGCTAGACACCAGACTTTGTTTGATTTGCACAAATGCGCTTCCGCCTCTGGGGTCCACTTCAATGCTGTTGACATGGATATACTTTCGTCATACATTAATTTCAAGAGAGGAGACGTAATTTGCGCATAATCTGGAATCCAGCTACGGCAGTAGCCAGTGATGCCTAAAAACGACATCATCTGCTTTTTGTCAATGCCTTGGGTGCCTGGAGAATAGCCGTCTTCCTGTCTTGAACAATAGTGCGTCCTTGTGCACTCAATTCATGTCCCAAATACTTTACTGTCGGGGACCACAACTGTAATTTGTTCTTGCTGACCTTATGTCCTTCCCTGGCTAGGTGATGTAAGGTGGCCAAAGTGTCTGTGATGCAGGTATCTTTGTCATGAGAGGCTATCAGAATGTCGTCTACGTACAAGAAAATCTGGCTACCACCTGGTGGTACAAATTTGGCCATACTAGCTGACATTACTTGCGAATAAATGGTTGGGCTTTCAGCATATCCTTGTGGCAATCGTGTGTATGTATACCTTTGTCCTGCGTATGTGAAAGCGAACCAGAACTGGCTGTCTGGATCAACCGGGACAGAAAAGAAAGCATTACTAATATCAACGACAGTAAATACTTTAGCATCTGGTCGCAACGAATTTAACACGTGTACGGATCCGGACACAAGGAGCTCTTTGAACAACAGCATTGTTGCAGCTTGTAGGTCTTGCACCATTCTCCAACCTAGGGAGGGAGGAGCTTTTTTACCGGGAAAGATAGGTGTGTTACATGGTGAATCGGGGCAGGGGATCAAGACCTCCTGCCTTCAATAGATCTTGTATTACCGGTCGATCCCTTCCGTCGCATCGGGTCTCAAAGGGTACTGCCGGACACATGGGCGATATTCCGTTTTTTGGTCTAATTTGCACTGGTAGGCTCCTTTTTACTAGCCCTACATCAGAGGGTCCTCGGGACCAGAGGGTAGGTGGAACTTCCACCAACCTCTGCTCATCCTCTGGATTCAATAAATATGATCATGCTGTCTGTTGAGGATTATCGCAATGGTCAACACTACTCCCTGCTTCCAAATCCGTTCTATGGAGAAGGAGTACACGGAATAGACCGGTGGAAGGACTGAAAAATTCTCCACTCCCTGGATGGGATTCAACCAATCGGTTGCATTTATGCCCTCTTTGACCATAAACCCTAGGCTTTGCCAAGTCCGAGATATGGTTTGAAGAGGGGACACATGGAAGGGAGTCCCAGTCCTATGTAATCTCTGAATTTCTGGAGGAACATGCGAGACCGCAATTGGCAGCTCTATTTTTCCCATCTGGTAAATACAGTCTGCTACTGCAGATGTTGGGGTTACTTCCTCCAAGAGGCTCTCATAGTTACCGTCCGGTCCTGGAGTACCCTTGAACCACAATGTGACATGGAGATCTTCCGGTTCATGTGTTTGTTCAGGATGAGACAACAATGTTTTAGCAAACGACAGAACAGATGCACCAAAAGAGGTGGGGCTAGCATCTCGTAGTTTCAGAAAATAATAATAGCAGTTTAGGGCATAATTTGAGCCTAAAGTAAAGACCTGCAGCTGATGCTGTCATTTTACTCGCAACAGTCCATTGTCCGACACTAGAGACAGTCCCAATGCAGTTAGACCATCTCGTCCGAGAAGATTAACCGGACATTGGGGCATCATCAATACAGGGACAGCACAGTCCTTCCCATTGGCTGCTCTTACCCAAATGTTTTCATCACTGGGCTGTAACCCTACCGGCCATGAGCAACATGTTGTTTTACATGCGCCCGAATCGCATAGGAAAACAACATGCTTCCCATTCATCATTAAAGTCACTTCCGGTTTAGGTACATCACTCATCAGCAGATCTTGAAGGTTTAGATCTGCCTCAGGGACTAAAGGTCCCGTTGATGTTGCTTGTCGGGCGGTTAGTCATTGCGGATTCTGTGTTCTTTGTGGGCAGTCCTTGGCGAAATGTCCTAATTTGCCGCAAACCCAACACTCATTTGACCTTCCAGCCCAGGGCTTTGGGGGAGCTGACTGGCCTTGGCCTGCCAATTTCCTTGCCTGTCCTGCTTCCATTGCCTCTGTGGGTTTGATTGAAAACGTCCTCGGGGTGGGCCTCTAAAATGGCCCCGCCCATGAGGTGGTCCGAATTTTCTGCCTTGAAAAAAGACTTGGCCTTCCTGCCATTCAGACTCATCAGAATAGAAGGTAGTCACCTGTTTCCTTTTTGGGGCTGCCTTTTTGTTTCAGATTTCTTTCTGCGTGTATGCGTGGTCTACATACTCTTGTAACCCAGCTGTTGGGAGCGTTATCATGTGTTTGTCTACCCATGCTCGGATATCTGATCTGGAGTTGGCATGGAGTGCATTTTTTCATTGTTGTTCATACACGCTATCATTTTTTCAGTGGTAGAAGACCACTGTGCACTTTAAAAACTTTTTCCATTCGATGTCGATAGTCTTCGAATGGTTCATCATCTTCTGTTTTGTGCGATTTATTTCTGTGTAATTTGACTTCTGCTGGTATTTCTGCTTATTCTCAGCAGTAGTGCGGCCAATCGATCTTCCAATTCCTGACTATCATGGGCTAATGAGTGTGGTCTGCCTCTGCAGGATCCCAATCTCCTTTACATCAGCCCAATCCTTTGTCACAGTTGCCATTATGACTTGTTGAACTTCATCCCCTGTAAGATTGTAGGATTTAACCAAAGCGGTTATGTCAATAATGTACTGGGCTACATCTTCTCGTGGGGGAGTTACACCTTCCACAGCTGCCTTAACGTCTGCTTGTGTCCCAGTTCGGTACACAAGAATAGTTCTTGGTCCTGACGTATGTGGATTTGCCACATGAATCATTGGATAGACTCCTGATCCACCTGGTTCCTGATCAGCCGGTGGGGCTGATGGTCCAGGTTGATTTTCTTCATCTTTTAGTGTTTTGGATCGTGTTCTCATGACATGTTGTGTAGGGTCTACATATGATGGGGATTGTCCCTGCGGTAAATCTGGATAGAGTTTATTCTCCTTTATTTCAGCTTCTGGCTGACTGTGTTTTGTAGTATCCAATTTTACTACCATTTCTACTTTTGGAGCCGCAGGCCCTGTCTCATTATCTTCTTGTCTGTGAAACATCACGTTCCCCTGCTCCTTCTTATCATTTACTGTTTCTTTCTGTCTTTCCTTTGCTTCTCTAAGGCCCTTCTTTCGTTTCTCAACTTCTCTTTCCCATGCTACAATTTCACCTTGACCTTCTTTTTCTCACTTGTTCCACACTTTTTCTCAATACTGTTCTTTAGTTTAGTTAATGACTCTTTCTGCAGGCGTCCATCAAATCCATGATCTTTTATCCACTTATCTAAGTGTTTTGTTGAATTTGGATAAATTTTATTCATGTATATCCAATCTTTTGTTTTTTAGATCGTCCGGGACTTAGGTCTCTTCATTTTACTGTTAGATTTTCCCATTTTGTGTTTTCAGAACGTTTTAGACCAGTGATGGTTTTGCCCCTACAGGGTCCTAATCCACTGGTGTTGTTACAATCACAGGGTAGTAATCAACTATTTGAGAATTGCGTTCCCTTTCGCCACCCCGGAGGGCACGGGAAGGCCTTGCCTTTGCTTCTTCTCAAAACTTACTACTTACTTTCCTGTGAGATTTTCATAGAGGGGAGTCGAAGTGACTACACACTCTCACTCAGTCACTTTTATTACACTCACACACAGTTATTTTATTTACACAAATACATAGAAACACTTTTAATAACCGTACGCGTATTCTTAGGTCAGGGGAGCTCGCCCTCCCGTGGAATTTAACTAATGTCCTGCATTAGGGACTCCACCATCTCTGCGAGGTTTAACTGCCTTTTCACTGTGCACTTATTTCCCTGTTTAACCGTGACTTTCTGTCACTATTTCACTATTTCAACATTTCTATTTTACGCAGCCTACTGCCACCATTCACAACAACAATTTTATCAGAATCAAATTCTATACTCACACTCCGTCGGTCTCTTTCCCTCTCGGTGATCCCGTCAACCTTTCAGATCCCAGCCAACGGATTGAGCCAGTCCCGTCAAAGGGTCTGAGTTACCTTGGCCAAGGATTTCTCTGGTGTCGATCACGCTCGCTGGATCCGTCAGGTCTGTTGGGATCCCGGACGAGCCCCCAGTCTTTGTCGGGTTCAGAATACTGTACCTTTGATAAGAGGAAGAGACAACCAGGCAATACAACAAGTGAGAGATAGAATTCAATTTAAGCTCGCGAGGAGTGCAGTCAGGCTGTACACCAAAGCTACACTAAAGTCTGGCCTGCGCTCCCGCTCTTTTTATTTAGGACTTCCCTACATACATGGGCGGTACAGCTCCTGAGGGGAAGAGTGATAGCGCGTGAGCTGTTTCTGCAGAACTGCTGATTGCACAATACATTCAGGATGTTTAGAACCTTTTTAATCTTGGGCTCGGTTAAGATGTGTTTAAGACATCTAACAATTAATCACACTTCTTCTGACAAAAGGACTGATGTATCACAATCACACTGTGGTTGGAACATTCAATTCTCTATTCTTTATCTTACTGCTCAGCTTCGGCTGCGTCCTGCATGAGTCATCTTCACATGTCCTAAAAAGAGCTTAGCGTGCACACAGAGATACCACAACTTGCAGAAACATGTCATGTCACATATCTTAAGTAACCTTCACCCATCACATCAGTACAATACACTTTATCAGAGCAGAGAGAACTACATTCTACCAGAGCAGAGAACACAAAACATGCATGATAAAATAAAACAGTGTATCTACAGAATAACTCCAACAGGTGGCTTATCATTTTATCTTTGTCAAAGATAACTTTTCAGTTATCTGATTATCTGTTATTGAAGTTAATTTTTTGGTTATCTGTGCCCACCACTGGACATCTCATACTCAATATTTATCACATATTGCAACAAATATTTGGGCATTTTAATTGATGAGAACTTTAAATTGTATCTTGACAAACTTGTTTTTAAACTGAAATTGAAACTGGGTTTCTTTTTTAGGAAAAAAAAAAAATCATGTTTTTCTTTCCAAGCTAGAAAAAAACAAAACAAAAAAAAACAGTCTTTCTGCCCTTGTTGGACTATGGAGACTTGCTTTTTATGAATGCTGCTCATCAGTTTTTATTGAAACTGGATACTGTATACCATTGTGCTTTACGTTTTATTACTGGTTGCAGTTATCATGTACATCACTGCACATTATATGCTGCCACACATTGTTCATCGGCAGTTCGTATAGACGCTCTCATTGGCTGATTTTTATGTGTAGATCTATTCTTGGACTTCTGCCTTCGTATATGTGTAGAAACATCAGCGCCTATGGCCTGCATTCTCAGGACGTTGTAGTCATGCAGGTCCCAAGAGTCAGAACTGAACTGGGCAAAAAGGCTTTTAAATTTGCTGCCCCATCCACATGGAACATTTTGCAGAAGGATTTTAAATTGACACATCTTGTAACTTTGGGAGAATTTAAAACAATCGTAAAGGACAGAGAAATAAGGACAACTGGATTGTGTAATTGCACTTTGTAACTATGTATTGCAATTCTGTTTTTTCAAATGTGTGTGTCTTGTGTTTGAAGTAACCACTTTGCTTTTGTGCTGCCATCTTAGCCAGGTCACTCTTGAAAAAGAGGTTTTAATCTCTGAGTTTTTTTTTTTTTTTTTTTTTTTTTACCTCGTTATAATGGTATATATACACCCCCTGGCAAAAATGATGGAATCACCGGCGGATGTTCATCGGATCGGAGGATGTTCATTCATTTGTTTAATTTTGTAGAAAAAAAGCAGAGCACAGACATGACACAAAACTAAAGTCATTTCAAATGGCAACTTTCTGGCTTTAAGAAACACTATAAGAAATCAAGAAAAAAAATTGTGGCAGTCAGTAACAGTTACTTTTTTAGACCAAGCAGAGGGAAAAAAAAAATATGGACTCACTCAATTCTGAGGAATAAATTATGGAATCACCCTGTAAATTTTCATCCCCAAAACTAACACCCGCATCAAATCAGATCTGCTCATTAGTCTGCATCTAAAAAGGAGTGATCACACCTTGGAGAGCTGTTGCACCAAGTGGACTGACATGAATCATGGCTCCAACACGAGAGATGTCAATTGAAACAAAGGAGAGGATTATCATACTCTTAAAAGAGGGTAAATCATCACGCAATGCTGCAAAAGATGTTGGCTGTTCACAGTCAGCTGTGTCTAAACTCTGGACCAAATACAAACAACATGGGAAGGTTGTTAAAGGCAAACATACTGGTAGACCAAGGAAGACATCAAAGCGTCAAGACAGAAAACTTAAAGCAATATGTCTCAAAAATCGAAAATGCACAATAAAACAAATGAGGAATGAATGGGAGGAAACTGGAGTCAACGTCTGTGACCGAACTGTAAGAAACTGCCTAAAGGAAATGGGATTTACATACAGGAAAGCTAAACAAAAGCCATCATTAACACCAAACAGAAAAAAACAAGGTTACAATGGGCTAAGGAAAAGCAATCGTGGACTGTGGATGACTGGATGAAAGTCATATTCAGTGATGAATCTCGAATCTGCATTGGGCAAGGTGATGATGCTGGAACTTTTGTTTGGTGCCGTTCCAATGAGATTTATAAAGATGACTGCCTGAAGAGAACATGTAAATTTCCACAGTCATTGATGATATGGGGCTGCATGTCAGGTAAAGGCACTGGGGAGATGGCTGTCATTACATCATCAATAAATGCACAAGTTTACGTTGATATTTTGGACACTTTTCTTATCCCATCAATTGAAAGGATGTTTGTGGATGATGAAATCATTTTTCAAGATGATAATGCATCTTGCCATAGAGCAAAAACTGTGAAAACATTCCTTGCAAAAAGATACATATTCAATGTCAATGTCATGGCCTGAAAATAGTCTGGATCCAATTGAAAATCTTTGGTGGAAGTTGAAGAAAATGGTCCATGACAAGGCTCCAACCTGCAAAGCTGATCTGGCAACAGCAATCAGAGAAAGTTGGAGCCAGATTGATGAAGAGTACTGTTTGTCACTCATTAAGTCCATGCCTCAGAGACTGCAAGCTGTTATAAAAGCCAGAGGTGGTGCAACAAAATACTAGTGATGTGTTGGAGTGTTCTTTTGTTTTTCATGATTCCATAATTTTTTTCCTCAGAATTGAGTGATTCCATATTTTTTTCCCTCTGCTTGGTCTAAAAAAAGTAAACCATTACTGACTGCCACAATTTTTTTCCTGATTTCTTATAGTGTTTCTTAAAGCCAGAAAGTTGCCATTTAAAATGACTTTAGTTTTGTGTCATTTCTGTGATCTGCTTTTTTTCTACAAAATTAAACAATTGAATGAACATCCTCAGAGGCCGATGATTCCATAATTTTTGCCAGGGGTTGTATATGCCCTATACTCATAAACCAGCCCTCAAGAGATACAAGAAAAAATTTGGCTGATAAATAATACACATTTCTTATCAACTGTGGCACTAAAATCAGGGCAATACAAATATTAAAACAGGGCGATACAAAAAAAGACACTGAAAATATCAGGCTTTGTATCGCCTCACTTTTCATCCAATCAGGATCTGCCATTTCTGAGCCCCACCCATGACATAACAACCCCCCCCCCCCCCCCCCAAAAAAATTAAAAAAAAATGCTATTTTGGTGACAAGTGCAGGATCCTGATACAGGATCCAGAACATTTCATTCAACCAAGTCTGATCAAGGTGAACAGTTTTAGCCTCCTTAGCAGGGAGAATTCTACAACTCGAGTCTCACACTGAAGTTGTGAGTCATCAGCGAAGGGGATTCTCATGACTTAGAGAGACATAAGAACATTCCATAATTTATATATTTATATGATTTACCTGCGTTATTCGTTCTACACGATTCATGTGTTTGGTTATTCTTTAACTATTTTGATGATTATATAGATCAGACCTACTGTGTTATGCTATTTATTATTAGCACAAGTGTTGAATGAACATTGTTGGTGTAGTGAGTAAATGAGTTATTAAATGGAATTGACAATAATTATATGGCTCTTTTTATTTTTGTTGTAATATGTGATAAATATGTTACGTCTGCTTATGTATCACACCCTGTATCATGCCCCAATGTATCTGTAGTAGCCCGAGTCCAAAGGACATGTGATAAGGTATACGTATCATGATAGAGGCATTTATGTTTTCCAATACTGCTTTATGAATTTTATTTAAATACATTTATAATTCATAGTGCATGGTGGTAGTGTGTAACCCAGCTTTTTAATACTTTATACTGCTTAATGTGTGTTGCATTAGTATTTTGTTTGCACATTTTCACCTTTTCTTTGCCTTTAACCTACTTTTGTTTGATAAGATTACTAACCCCTAGAGTCAGGGTATGCCGACATCGAATACGCTGGATGTCAGGGATTCGGCCAGGTCAGGGCGCTGAGCCCTTGTTTTCCCCCTTTGTTGTTCCTGTACGCTTCAGCTTTGATTTATTAAGATTTATTTTCATCAGGATTTATTCTGTCATGTTTTTCTTGTCACTTTGTTCTTGTTATGATTCACTAGTTATTTTATTTTCATCATATAGTTATTCTCAGTTCTGTGTTGATTGGTCACTTTGGTTTCTTTGTTACTTTTTACTTTGGCCTTTCATTCTGTTCTAGTTGTTTTCAGTCATTGTTTATTAAGTTATCACTTGTACCTCTTGGTCATAATATTTGTTGTACTGTTATGTCAGGATTTGTTTTGGTTATTGTTTAGTCACTGCTTTTTTATGGTTTGCCTTACTGCCTTGTTTTCTTAAGTCAGTTTGTGTTTAATGTCGTTTTATTATTTTGCTCCATGTCTCCTGTTCAAGTCCGTGTTGCCAGTTCATGTTTAGTTTAGTTCTCATGTTCATCTTTGGTACCTAAATATTATATTCAGTTGTATCTTTGTTCTTATTTCTGTTTCACTCCACATCCTGCACCTGCATTCATGTCCTCGTCTCACACCATTTACATTCACGTCACGCCCTGCACCTGCCATGTTTTTCTCTCACTTTAACTATGTCTGCTTTGTTTCCTTTCACTCATGCTCTGTGCACCTGTTCACATATCTTTGTCTTTTCTTCACACCACCTTGTGTTGTCCTTCCTCACTGTCTTGCACAGTGCAGTATCTTTGTTCATGAGCCACGCTCCCTTGATTGTTCCTCACGTGCACCTTGTTAACTCCAGTTTTATTTAATCTCCTCCCAGCCACCACACCCTTGCCCGTTTGTTGTCCTTGTACACTTACCATCGAATTTTGTTTTAACTGTTATAGAAACTGTTTCACTCCCAAAAAGAGATTTGAGTATCTCAACCATGCCCTGGATCTTGTTGAGGCCAATGCTTGGCTGTATGATTTTTTTTCCCAGACCTGGAAAATCTGGATGAGTTCTTTGCTGTCAAGAAACTTCCAGACTGGATTGGACAGCCCGAAGGCCATCTGGCATCTAGCCTCCTGGTCACTGACAGCGACTCCGAGTGGGAGGACATTGATGACGGCGCATCATCTGAGGCTGAAAGTCAGGCGCTGCAGGACACGGCTACGACGCTGTTCAAGATTCAAGACTTATTTTTTTTAATATCAGGACTGCCACAGTCAGCGGAACAAAGCTGATTTTCTCGGCTCGTGATCAGATCTTTTTAGCCGAGCCAGAGCTGGTAATCTCTTTTCCGGAGTTAAGAAACATTAAAACACAGTTTGAGCAGGGCTGGTCCTGTATCGAGGACCCCATGGATTTTTTGTTTGAGGCCGAGCTCACTAACACCTGTTGTGAGGAGCCGCGCGTCATAACTCTCTCAGACGCCGCCCTCGCTCCACCCTGGTACGACGTAACACTGAAGCCAGCCGCTTACCTCATGTCTCCTGTTCCAGTGATGTCACCTCCAAAGTCTGCTCCATGGAAAAACCCAGCAGCATCCAGAATTTTGCACCCAGAACCCACGGAGCCGCTCATCCCGGTCGCTAGCTCCACAGTTCACAAACCAACAGAACAGCCCCGGACAGGAGGACTGATTTCACAGCTGAGTTCCACGCCAAAATCGGCATCTCCTCTCCCTCTTCCCGTTCCCTCTCCACGCAAGCTGCGGCCACATCAACTGCTGCCAGCTCCAACAAGCTCTGCACCCCGACAGTCCGAAGCTCCAACGTTGCCTGAACCCTTAACGGTGGAAAGTTCTCCAGAACCATCGGTTCTGCTTCCTGTTTCTGTACCAACTGCCAAGTCATCAAGAAGGTCCATGTCACTGCCTTAAATAGCAGCGTGTGAGCTCGGTGACTCAGCAATGGCGCCTGTGGAGCCGGCAGTTAGGCTCTCACTGTTCATCCAGACAGCACAGTTCTCTTCAGGTCCACTGACCAAAGTTTCTGTGAGCACCATGACGACGAGCACGGTCGTTGGAACCGCTTCAGCACAGACGATGGTGGAGACGTCGGTTGAGCACGTTCTGCAGGGTTCTGCAACTACGATGTCATCAGAACCGCTTCCTCAGCCCTCCTTGAAGCTCTCGCCTCTACCCACGCCCACGACACCTGCGCTGCTCTCAATGAAGCTCGAGTCAGCGGAATCCTCAGCATCAGTCAGCTCTACTTCCTCACGTGCTGCGGTGGACACACCAGCGGACGCTCCAGAGGGGGGTCCCTGTCCACACAGTGCTGCTGTCCCAGAGCTTCAGCTGCCTGCTCCAGTGTCTGTCCTGCCTGCATCCACTGAAAACTGTGAATAGGGGTCAGTTAACAACTTTACTATTTTTTTCTGGTTAATGCAAATCCATCTTCTTGCCTGTGATGTTGTGAAAAATCTGTTAAAAAGACCACATGCAATCTTGAGGAGATTTTCTTCTAAGAGTATTGGAAATCTGTTAAATGCACCGCATCTGTACTTGAGAAGTATCTCTCACAAGTATCTTGTGACACTAATGATTTCTGTGTGCTTAATGATGAGCTACAGAGTCTTTGCATTCTTCGGGTCCTCCTCAGGGATTGTCGCTTGAGGGGCGTTAATAGCACGTTTACTGTAGCAAAGCCCTTATACTGGCCCCAAGACGGGCTTACCTGCTTTGATAATGTACCAGTGCAACTTCATCTATTGCACTCCTTAAGGGAAGCGATCTCTCTTAATGGTGTGATCCCATTTCGTGGGCTGGGGGCCAAATCATGTGTAGGGTACTGTCAGGGATTTGGCCAGGTCAGGGCACTGAGCCCTTGTTTTCCCCCTTTTTGTTGTTCCCGTCCGCTTCAGCTTTGATTTATTAATATTTATTTTCATCAGGATTTATTCTGTCATGTTTTTCTTGTCATTGTTCTTGTTATGATTCACTAGTTATTTTATTTTATCATATGGTTATTGTCAGTTCTGTGTTGATTGGCCACTTTGTTTTAATTGTTACTTTGGCCTTTCATTCTGTTCTAGTTGTTTTCAGTCATTGTTTATTAAGTTATCACTTGTTCCTCTTGGTCATAATATTTGTTGTACTGTTATGTCAGGATTTGTTTTGGTTATTGTTTAGTCACTGCTTTTTTATGGTTTGCCTTACTGCCTTGTTTTATTAAGTCAGTTTGTGTTTAATGTCGTTTTAGTATTTTGCTCCATGTCTCCTGTTCAAGTCCGTGTTGCCTGTTCATGTTTAGTTTAGTTCTCATGTTTATCTTTGGTTCCTAAATATTATATTCAGTTGTAGCTTTGTTCTTATTTACAACCCCTGGCAAAAATTGTGGAATCACCGGCCTCGGAGGATGTTCATTCAGTTGTTTAATTTTGTAGAAAAAAAGCAGACCACAGACATGACACAAAACTAAAGTCATTTCAAATGGCAACTTTCTGGCTTTAAGAAACACTATAAGAAATCAGGAAAAAAAATTGTGGCAGTCAGTAACGGTTACTTTTTTAGACCAAGCAGAGGGAAAAAAATATGGAATCACTCAATTCTGAGGAAAAAATTATGGAATCATGAAATACAAAAGAACGCTCCAACACATCACTAGTATTTTGCTGCACCACCTCTGGCTTTTATAACAGCGTGCAGTCTCTGAGGCATGGACTTAATGAGTGACAAACAGTACTCTTCATCAATCTGGCTCCAACTTTCTCTGATTGCTGTTGCCAGATCAGCTTTGCAGGTTGGAGCCTTGTCATGGACCATTTTCTTCAACTTCCACCAAAGATTTTCAATTGGATTAAGATCCGGACTATTTGCAGGCCATGACATTGACCCTATGTGTCTTTTTGCAAGGAATGTTTTCACAGTTTTTGCTCTATGGCAAGATGCATTATCATCTTGAAAAATGATTTCATCATCCCCAAACATCCTTTCAATTGATGGGATAAGAAAAGTGTCCAAAATATCAACGTAAACCTGTGCATTTATTGATGATGTAACGACAGCCATCTCCCCAGTGCCTTTACCTGACATGCAGCCCCATATCATCAATGACTGTGGAAATTTACATGTTCTCTTCAGGCAGTCATCTTTATAAATCTCATTGGAACGGCACCAAACAAAAGTTCCAGCATCATCACCTTGCCCAATGCAGATTCGAGATTCATCACTGAATATGACTTTCATCCAGTCATCCACAGTCCACGATTGCTTTTCCTTAGCCCATTGTAACCTTGTTTTTTCTGTTTTGGTGTTAATGATGGCTTTTGTTTAGCTTTTCTGTATGTAAATCCCATTTCCTTTAGGCGGTTTCTTACAGTTCGGTCACAGACGTTGACTCCAGTTTCCTCCCATTCGTTCCTCATTTGTTTTGTTGTGCATTTTTGATTTTTGAGACATATTGCTTTAAGTTTTCTGTCTTGAGGCTTTGATGTCTTCCTTGGTCTACCAGTATGTTTGCCTTTAACAACCTTCCCATGTTGTTTGTATTTGGTCCAGAGTTTAGACACAGATGACTGTGAACAACCAACATCTTTTGCAACATTGCGTGATGATTTACCCTCTTTTAAGAGTTTGATAATCCTCTCCTTTGTTTCAATTGACATCTCTTGTGTTGGAGCCATGATTCATGTCAGTCCACTTGGTGCAACAGCTCTCCAAGGTGTGATCACTCCTTTTTAGATGCAGACTAATGAGCAGATCTGATTTGATGCAGGTGTTAGTTTTGGGGATGAAAATTTACAGGGTGATTCCATAATTTATTTCTCAGAATTGAGTGAGTCCATATTTTTTTCCCTCTGCTTGGTCTAAAAAAGTAACTGTTACTGACTGCCACAATTTTTTTTCTTGATTTCTTATAGTGTTTCTTAAAGCCAGAAAGTTGCCATTTGAAATGACTTTAGTTTTGTGTCATGTCTGTGATCTGCTTTTTTTCTACAAAATTAAACAACTGAATGAACATCCTCCAAGACCGGTGATTCCATAATTTTTGCCAGGGGTTGTATGTTCACGTCACGCCCTGCACCTGCCATGTTTTTCTCTCACTTCAACTCTGTTTCCTTTCACTCACGCTCTGTGGACCCACATATCTTTGTCTTTTCTTCACTCCACCTTGTGTTGTCCTCCCGCACTGTCTTGCACAATGTAGTATCTTTGTTCACTAGCCACGCCCCCTTCTTGATTGTTCAAGTGCACCTTGTTACCTCCTTTCTTATTTAATCTCCTCCCAGCCACCACACCCTTGCTCGTTTGTTGTCCTTGTATACATAACAGCTCTGTCTCTGTATCTAGTCTTGTTTTTGATTTGTCATGTATCCAGATCCTGCTTTGTTTTTGACTGCGCCTTTTGCCTCGTCCATGTCGTATGTGTCTGCTCGTGCCTTTGAACCCTGCTTGCCCATGACTGTGTTTCTGCCTGACTGTTTGTGCTTCTGCCTTGCCGACTGATCACCTGTATACCGAACCTGAGCCTGAATTAAAGAAAATGATTTCTTCTACATCTAAGCCTAGTCCGGGAGTTTGCATTATGGTCCTAACACTTCGGGTGCCAGTCGCCCGCCGAGCCTGACACTGGATAATTCAAACACGTTAATGCAGCTGTCACACTTTATAGATTTAGTCAGCGTATGCTGACAGCTTTTTCCACCAAGCGGATCTGGTAGGTACGGTATGATGCGGGTCAGAACGGTTAAGTCTGGCTTGGCTTGCATTTCCATTGCTGACAGAACCCTTTTGTTTGGCAGGCCGAACAAATAAATATTGACAAGCACATAATTGAGCATGCATACACTGTCCCACAGCATCTCCCTTCAACACGGAGGCCAAACAGTAATTTAACATTTTGTAAATTTTATTTTTGTCTTGTTGGAACATGGGATTTATTTTTAATCACATACAGAATGCTGAAGAATCAACTGATGTCTGTGGTAAACACTGACATGAATGAATGAGGAGCTGTGACTCTTTCAACTTTTAAAATAAGTTAATTTTCTTGTTGTGGGATGAAGTGCTGGTGTTCTCTGGTTTATGCTGAGAAACAAAACACGGAGGGACTTCTTTAAAAATGCTGCATTTCTTCAGCCGTGACAAGGAACTAAAGTATTTTAATAAGTCATTTTCCAAAATGAGGACGCTTTATGCGAATCAGTTTTCATCAGGCTGTGATGATAAATTCGATCGAAACAACAACAGGCAAGTTTAAGACTTTATAGGATGACTGCAGCTTTCAGTTTTTCAGCCAATCAATGAACATATTCTGACTTTTGATTAACTTACAAAAAATGTGTCAATCACATACTTACTGACAACTTATGGCCTGTGTAAGCAGGATGTATGAGCCATATGCTGGCATGTGTCAAAAATATTGTGGATGCCCAAAATTTTTCACCATACTCACTGTATTATGATGTATATCAGTGTGCTTCAACATGCTCTTAAGTTATACAAATCTTACCTATAACTTATTAGATGTACAGCAGCATTTTTAATACGCTGGATAAATCCTCAAGCTGTGACGGGTTTAATTCATTTTCACATTTATGGCTTCCCTCACCCTAACTAACCTGATTCTAAAGCAAGAACCCCAAACAAACCCAGTAATGCCCAAGCTTAGACATTGCTTTAAAAAAAGACTGTGCTTCACAGCCTACTTTAGTTATGCAGAAAAGTTAAATTAAGTAAACCTACTTTTATATGGCTCATCAATTCCACTTCATGCAGAACTGCAGTAAAATTTAGGCCCAGAGTAATAATTATTAAATGTTATAGTTGTTAAAAAAATTTAGTAGAAGTAGTATGAAAAAATGTCTTCAAAAAGGACCTTCAATTTGGTGGCATGGTGGCTTAGTGGTTAGCACTGGTGCCTCCCAGCAAGAAGGTTATGGGATCACTTTCCGCCTTGTCTATGTGGAGTTTGTATGTTTTCCCTGTGTTTGCATGGGTTTCCTCCCACAATCACAAACAAAACTTATTTAGGGTCTGCTCCTTTGTCTGCCCCTGACCAAGGCAGCATCTCTACATCTGGAGTTGGTACCCGGGCGCCGGACTGTGGCTGCTCACTGCTTGTAGTGACTGGATCGTGTCTAACTGTAACTAAGATGGGTTAAATGCAGAGGACAAATTTCATAAAGGCTCTACTCTACTCTAAGGGTGTTGTGGGGGGCCGTTGCATCTTCTTTCGGTCTGGATAAGCCCCTGGTTTGCACTCTCTGTATGAGCAGGAAGAATGAAGACCTTGGGTATTTATGTGGAAAGTGCAACTTGATTGACAGGTAAGAAGATTTGATCAATGTTTTTGTCGTACGATCCTCAGAAAGCCTTTAGGTGTATTTGTTTTTTTAAAGCAGTTTGTCGTCTTCTTTCAGTTGCTCCTGTTAGCGGTCGCCACAGTAAGACACTGCGCTGATGAGCTGGCCCCAGTCTTCATGGGGATCTTCAACACCTCCCTGGAGTCATGCCACGTTCCAGTCTGTTTCAAGTCCTCCATCATCGTTCCAGTCCCCAAGAAACCATGCGTCACTGGACTTAATGACTACAGGCCTGTGGCTCTCACGTCTGTAGTCATGAAGACCTTCGAATGCCTGGTTTTATCCCACCTGAAGTCCATCACCGACCCCCTCCCGGACCCCCTGCAGTTTGCCTACAGAGCAAACAGGTCTGTAGATGACGCCACAAACCTGGCCCTGCACTCCATCCTGCAGCACCTGGACTCCCCAGGAACCTACGCTAGGATCCTGTTTGTGGACTTCAGCTCTGCATTCAACACCATCCTTCCGGCTTTGCTCCAGGACAAGCTTTGTCTGCTCCACGTGCCCGACTCCACCTGCAGGTGGATCACAGACTTCCTGATGGACTGGAGTCAGTGTGTGAGGCTGGGAAAGAATGTCTCGAACACTTGGGCTCTCAGCACAGGATCTCCACAGGGCTGTGTCCTTTCCCCTCTGCTCTTCTCCCTGTACACTAACTGCTGCACCTCCAGCCACGACTCCATAAAGCTCATCAAGTTTGCGGACGACACCACCCTCATCTGACTCATTTTGGATGGGGATGAGTCTGCCTACAGGAGGGAGGTGGACCGGCTGGTGACCTGGTGCAGCAGCAACAACTTGGAGCTCAACGCCCAGAAAACAGTGGAGATGACCGTGGACTTCAGGAAAGCCACAGCCCCCCCGCCCTCCCTCGCCCTCACCAACAGCCCCATCACCACTGTGGACTGTCACCGCTTCCTCGGCACCACCATCACCCAGGACCTCAAGTGGGAGTCAACCATCAGCTCCCTCATCAAGAAAGCCCAGCAGAGGATGTACTTCCTGCGGCAGCTGAAGAAGGCCAAGCTGCCTGTCCAGCTGATGGTGCAGTTCTACACGGCCATCATCGAGTCCATCCTCTGCTCCTCCATCACGGTGTGGTATGCCGGGGCCACAGCCAGGGACAGACACAGACTGCAGCGCATTGTGGCCTCTGCTGAGAAGGTGATCGGCTGTAGCCTTCCATCTCTCAACGACCTGAACGTCTCCAGGACTCTGGGCCGAGCAGGTCGGATCACAGCTGACCCTTCTCACCCTGCACACGGTTTATTCGAACCACTCCCCTCGGGCAGGAGGCTACGGTCCATCCAGACCAGAGCCTCCCTCCATAAAAACAATTTCTTCCCCTCTGCCGTTACACTCATGAACACATGAACGCTCAGTCACCTTAACCTTAACTCTGTCACTTTATCATTTTATCACGGGTCACTTTAGACAATGTACTCTGGTTTTTAATTGCACTCCTCCAACTGCACTGTTGTTCTGTTTGTGTCATTGTACATCAATCAATCAATCAATTTCTATTTTATATAGCACCAAATCACAACAAACAGTTGCCCCAAGGTGCTTTATATTGTAAGGCAAGGCCATACAATAATTATGTGAAACCCCAACGGTCAAAACGACCCCCTGTGAGCAAGCACTTGGCTACAGTGGGAAGGAAAAACTCCCTTTTAACAGGAAGAAACCTCCAGCAGAACCAGGCTCAGGGAGGGGCAGTCTTCTGCTGGGACTGGTTGGGGCTGAGGGAGAGAACCAGGAAAAAGACATGCTGTGGAGGGGAGCAGAGATCAATCACTAATGATTAAATGCAGAGTGGTGCATACAGAGCAAAAAGATAAAGAAACAGCCTTTCATTTTTCAATTTCATATTTTATCTTATATTTTATCTTATTTTAGCACATATTTTATCTTAGCACTTTATATTGCTCTCTGTTTAATGTTGCACCATCATACCAAAGCAAATTCCTAGTCTGTGAATCCTGTTCATTGGCAATGGCAAACTTCTTCTGAGTTCTCTTCACCTGCCTGGTGACTCTATCCTCACCATCCTTCTCCCTATATGCACTGGGTCCCTCCTTTGCAAGGCTAAACCGTTTCAGTCTTGCCTGTCTCCAAACCATCCCACCTGAGCTGTCCCTCTGATGTGTTCATTCCAAATCCTATCCATCCTCGTCACTCCAAAAGAGAACTGCTGCATCTTCAGCTCTGTCGCCTGTCTTTTTGTTAGTGCCACTGTCTCTAGCTGTACAGCTGGTCTCACTGCTCTCTTATAAACTTTGCAGCTATTCTTCTGTTACAAATCACTCCTGCCACCCATCCATTCAACTGAACAGTATAGTGTGTTACATTACAGGCTACAGAAACACAGCAGTTTTCCAAAAAGTCTCCATCAGATGTCTCTCCATCTTTTTAAGCCGACTGATCAACTGTAATCAGCTGCCGCTGTCCTTATAATAAAATAAACAAACACCTCCAGCCCAACTGACAGCAACTTATATTGTAAAAATTAGAGATGTACCGAATCCAAGATTCGGTTTCGGATTCGGCCGAACATTGGCCTTGTTGACGGGGTTCGGTTTATGCCGAACTCTAGAGCGCCAACCGAACCGAATCCTACCGCGCGTAAGCACAACGTGATTACGTCGTTAATGTTTAAGAGAAGATAACCTCCATTGTGCTAGCAGTCGTCATCCAAAATGGAAGCAGTGAGCCGAAAGAGTGCTGTGTGGCAGTACTTTAAAGTGAAAGAGGGAGATTCAAGTCGCGCAACATGCACACTTTGCAGTGCAGAGTTGTCTCATGGTGTTAAAGACGCTAAACAGTACACAACATTTCCGCTATTAAACCATCTCTGGTCAAAGTATCCGACGGAGTACAAGATGTGCAAGGCCTCTAACGTCAGTGAGGCTTCAGGTACCACAACCGCACAGTCACAGATACAAAGTGGTACTCAGACCATCATTATCAACTTTAACAAACAGTGGGCTTCAGACCACCCAAGAGCCCAAGTCATCCATGCCGGAATCGGTAAAATGATAGCTGTTGATTTGCAACCATACAGTATAGCGGAAGACACTGGGTTCACCGAGCTAGTGCAGCAGCTTGAGCCACGTTACAAACTCCCCTCAAGGCGTTTCTTTGCTGAAAAAAATCATCTCTGAAATGTATGAAACTGTGGCTTCCCGTCAGAGGTGTCAAGTAACGAAGTACAAATACTTCGTTACTGTACTTAAGTACACTTTTTAGGTATCTATACTTTACTCCATTACTTATTTTTCTGCCTACTTCTGACTTCTACTCATTACATTATCACACAAGTATCTGTACTTTCTATTCCTTACATTTTTAAAACAAACAGCCTCGTTACTCTTCAATCAATCAATCAATCAATTTTTTTATATAGCGCCAAATCACAACAAACAGTTGCCCCAAGACGCTTTATATTGTAAGGCAAGGCCATACAATAATTATGTAAAACCCCAACGGTCAAAACGACCCCCTGTGAGCAAGCACTTGGCTACAGTGGGAAGGAAAAACTCCCTTTTAACAGGAAGAAACCTCCAGCAGAACCAGGCTCAGGGAGGGGCAGTCTTCTGCTGGGACTGGTTGGGGCTGAGGGAGAGAACCAGGAAAAAGACATGCTGTGGAGGGGAGCAGAGATCGATCACTAATGATTAAATGCAGAGTGGTGCATACAGAGCAAAAAGAGAAAGAAACAGTGCATCATGGGAACCCCCCAGCAGTCTACGTCTATAGCAGCATAACTAAGGGATGGTTCAGGGTCACCTGATCCAGCCCTAACTATAAGCTTTAGCAAAAAGGAAAGTTTTAAGCCTAATCTTAAAAGTAGAGAGGGTGTCTGTCTCCCTGATCTGAATTGGGAGCTGGTTCCACAGGAGAGGAGCCTGAAAGCTGAAGGCTCTGCCTCCCATTCTACTCTTACAAACCCTAGGAACTACAAGTAAGCCTGCAGTCTGAGAGCGAAGCGCTCTATTGGGGTGATATGGTACTATGAGGTCCCTAAGATAAGATGGGACCTGATTATTCAAAACCTTATAAGTAAGAAGAAGAATTTTAAATTCTATTCTAGAATTAACAGGAAGCCAATGAAGAGAGGCCAATATGGGTGAGATATGCTCTCTCCTTCTAGTCCCCGTCAGTACTCTAGCTGCAGCATTTTGAATTAACTGAAGGCTTTTTAGGGAACTTTTAGGACAACCTGATAATAATGAATTACAATAGTCCAGCCTAGAGGAAATAAATGCATGAATTAGTTTTTCAGCATCACTCTGAGACAAGACCTTTCTGATTTTAGAGATATTGCGTAAATGCAAAAAAGCAGTCCTACATATTTGTTTAATATGCGCTTTGAATGACATATCCTGATCAAAAATGACTCCAAGATTTCTCACAGTATTACTAGAGGTCAGGGTAATGCCATCCAGAGTAAGGATCTGGTTAGACACCATGTTTCTAAGATTTGTGGGGCCAAGTACAATAACTTCAGTTTTATCTGAGTTTAAAAGCAGGAAATTAGAGGTCATCCATGTCTTTATGTCTGTAAGACAATCCTGCAGTTTAGCTATTGGTGTGTGTCCTCTGGCTTCATGGATAGATAAAGCTGGGTATCATCTGCGTAACAATGAAAATTTAAGCAATACCGTCTAATAATACTGCCTAAGGGAAGCATGTATAAAGTGAATAAAATTGGTCCTAGCACAGAACCTTGTGGAACTCCATAATTAACTTTAGTCTGTGAAGAAGATTCCCCATTTACATGAACAAATTGTAATCTATTAGACAAATATGATTCAAACCACCGCAGCGCAGTGCCTTTAATACCTATGGCATGCTCTAATCTCTGTAATAAAATTTTATGGTCAACAGTATCAAAAGCAGCACTGAGGTCTAACAGAACAAGCACAGAGATGAGTCCACTGTCCGAGGCCATAAGAAGATCATTTGTAACCTTCACTAATGCTGTTTCTGTACTATGATGAATTCTAAAACCTGACTGAAACTCTTCAAATAGACCATTCCTCTGCAGATGATCAGTTAGCTGTTTTACAACTACCCTTTCAAGAATTTGTGAGAGAAAAGGAAGGTTGGAGATTGGCCTATAATTAGCTAAGATAGCTGGGTCAAGTGATGGCTTTTTAAGTAATGGTTTAATTACTGCCACCTTAAAAGCCTGTGGTACATAGCCAACTAACAAAGATAGATTGATCATATTTAAGATCGAAGCATTAAATAATGGTAGGGCTTCCTTGAGCAGCCTGGTAGGAATGGGGTCTAATAAACATGTTGATGGTTTGGATGAAGTAACGAATGAAAATAACTCAGACAGAACAATCGGAGAGAAAGAGTCTAACCAAATACCGGCATCACTGAAAGCAGCCAAAGATAACGATATGTCTTTGGGATGGTTATGAGTAATTTTTTCTCTAATAGTTAAAATTTTGTTAGCAAAGAAAGTCATGAAGTCATTACTAGTTAAAGTTAATGGAATACTCAGCTCAATAGAGCTCTGACTCTTTGTCAGCCTGGCTACAGTGCTGAAAAGAAACCTGGGGTTGTTCTTATTTTCTTCAATTAGTGATGAGTAGAAAGATGTCCTAGCTTTACGGAGGGCTTTTGTATAGAGCAACAGACTCTTTTTCCAGGCTAAGTGATTAATTAATAAGCTGGAATGGAAGATTGCTGCTAATCCTCCGCCCCGGACCCGTGCTACGAGCATTCTGGCAGTTAGTGTGACTCGGGGGTGTTGACTCATTTCAATCAATCAATCAATCAACTTTTTTCTTATATAGCACCAAATCACAACAAACAGTTGCCCCAAGGCGCTCCACATTGCAAGGCAAGGCCATACAATAATTATGAAAAACCCCAACGGTCAAAACGACCCCCTATGAGCAAGCACTTGGCCACAGTGGGAAGGAAAAACTCCCTTTTAACAGGAAGAAACCTCCAGCAGAACCAGGCTCAGGGAGGGGCAGTCTTCTGCTGAGACTGGTTGGGGCTGAGGGAAAGAACCAGGAAAAAGAGTTCGATCACTAATGATTAAATGCAGAGTGATGCATACGGAGCAAAAAGAGAAAGAAACAGTGCATCATGGGAACCCCCCCACAGTCTACGTCTAAAGCAACATAACCAAGGGATGGTCCAGGGTCACCCGATCCAGCCCTAACTATAAGCCTTAGCGAAAAGGAAAGTTTTAAGCCTAATCTTAAAAGTAGAGAGGGTATCTGTCTCCCTGATCTGAATTGGGAGCTGGTTCCACAGGAGAGGAGCCTGAAAGCTGAAGGCTCTGCCTCCCATTCTACTCTTACAAACCCTAGGAACTACAAGTAAGCCCGCAGTCTGAGAGCGAAGCGCTCTAATGGGGTAATATGGTACTACGAGGTCCCTAAGATAAGATGGGACCTGATTATTCAAAACCTTATAAGTAAGAAGAAGAATTTTAAATTCTATTCTAGCATTAACAGGAAGCCAATGAAGGGAGGCCAACACGGGTGAGATATACTCTCTCCTGCTAGTCCCCGTCAGTACTCTAGCTGCAGCATTCTGAACCAACTGAAGGCTTTTTAGGGAACTTTTAGGACAACCTGATAATAATGAATTACAATAGTCCAGCCTAGAGGAAATAAATGCATGAATTAGTTTTTCAGCATCACTCTGAGACAAGACCTTTCTGATTTTAGAGATATTGCGTAAATGCAAAAAGGCAGTCCTACATATTTGTTTAATATGCGCTTTGAATGACATATCCTGATCAAAAATAACTCCAAGATTTCTCACAGTATTACTAGAGATCAGGGAAATGCCATCCAGAGTAACGATCTGGTTAGACACCATGCTTCTAAGATTTGTGGGGCCAAGTACAATAACTTCAGTTTTATCTGAGTTTAAAAGCAGGAAATTAGAGGTCATCCATGTCTTTATGTCTGTAAGACAATCCTGCAGTTTAGCTAATTGGTGTGTATCCTCTGGCTTCATGGATAGATAAAGCTGGGTATCATCTGCGTAACAATGAAAATTTAAGCAATACCGTCTAATAATACTGCCCAAGGGAAGCATGTATAAAGTGAATAAAATTGGTCCTAGCACAGAACCTTGTGGAACTCCATAATTAACTTTAGTCTGTGAAGAAGATTCCCCATTTACATGAACAAACTGTAATCTATTAGACAAATATGATTCAAACCACCGCAGCGCAATGCCTTTAATACCTATGACATGCTCTAATCTCTGTAATAAAATTTTATGGTCAACAGTATCAAAAGCAGCACTGAGGTCCAACAGAACAAGCACAGAGATAAGTCCACTGTCCGAAGCCATAAGAAGATCATTTGTAACCTTCACTAATGCTGTTTCTGTACTATGATGAATTCTAAAACCTGACTGAAACTCTTCAAATAGACCATTCCTCTGCAGGTGATCAGTTAGCTGTTTTACAACTACCCTCTCAAGAATCTTTGAGAGAAAAGGAAGGTTGGAGATTGGCCTATAATTAGCTAAGATAGCTGGGTCAAGTGATGGCTTTTTAAGTAATGGTTTAATTACTGCCACCTTAAAGGCCTGTGGTACATAACCAATTAACAAAGATAGATTGATCATATTTAAGATTGAAGCATTAAATAATGGTAGGACTTCCTTGAGCAGCCTGGCAGGAATGGGGTCTAATAAGCATGTTGATGGTTTGGATGAAGTAACTAATGAAAATAACTCAGACAGAACAATCGGAGAGAAAGAGTCTAACCAAATACCGGCATCACTGAAAGCAGCCAAAGATAACGATACATCTTTGGGATGGTTATGAGTAATTTTTTCTCTAATAGTCAAAATTTTGTTAGCAAAGAAAGTCATGAAGTCATTACTAGTTAAAGTTAATGGAATACTCAGCTCAATAGAGCTCTGACTCTTTGTCAGCCTGGCTACAGTGCTGAAAAGAAACCTGGGGTTGTTCTTATTTTCTTCAATTAGTGATGAGTAGAAAGATGTCCTAGCTTCACGAAGGGCTTTCTTATAGAGCAACAAACTCTTTTTCCAGGCTAAGTGAAGATCTTCTAAATTAGTGAGACGCCATTTCCTCTCCAACTTACGGGTTATCTGCTTTAAGCTACGAGTTTGTGAGTTATACCACGGAGTCAGACACTTCTGATTTAAAGCTCTCTTTTTCAGAGGAGCTACAGCATCCAAAGTTGTCTTCAATGAGGATGTAAAACTATTGACAAGATACTCTAACTCCCTTACAGAGTTTAGGTAGCTACTCTGCTCTGTGTTGGTATATGACATTAGAGAACATAAAGAAGGAATCATATCCTTAAACCTAGTTACAGCGCTTTCTGAAAGACTTCTAGTGTAATGAAACTTATTCCCCACTGCAGGGTAGTCCATCAGGGTAAATGTAAATGTTATTAAAAAATGATCAGACAAAAGGGAGTTTTCAGGGAATACTGTTAAGTCTTCTATTTCCATACCATAAGTCAGAACAAGATCTAAAATATGATTAAAGTGGTGGGTGGACTCATTTACTTTTTGAGCAAAGCCGATAGAGTCTAATAATAGATTAAATGCAGTGTTGAGGCTGTCATTCTCAGCATCTGTGTGGATGTTAAAATCGCCCACTATAATGATCTTATCTGAGCTAAGCACTAAGTCAGACAAAAGGTCTGAAAATTCACAGAGAAACTCACAGTAATGACCAGGTGGACGATAGATAATAACAAATAAAACTGGTTTTTGGGACTTCCAATTTGGATGGACAAGACTAAGAGACAAGCTTTCAAATGAATTAAAGCTCTGTCTAGGTTTTTGATTAATTAATAAGCTGGAATGGAAGATTGCTGCTAATCCTCCGCC
Source organism: Thalassophryne amazonica (assembly GCF_902500255.1). Taxonomy (NCBI): domain Eukaryota; kingdom Metazoa; phylum Chordata; class Actinopteri; order Batrachoidiformes; family Batrachoididae; genus Thalassophryne; species Thalassophryne amazonica. The sequence goes on along the minus strand of NC_047114.1, from coordinate 19,348,379 downwards.
CCGGCCCGTGCTACGAGCATTCTGACAGTTAGTGTGACTCGGGGGTGTTGACTCATTTAAACTAACATATTCATCCTGCTGTAACCAAGTTTCTGTTAGGCAGAATAAATCAATACGTTGATCAATTATTATATCATTTACCAACAGGGACTTAGAAGAAAGAGACCTAATGTTTAATAGACCACATTTAACTGTTTTAGTCTGTGGTGCAATTGAAGGTGCTATATTATTTTTCTTTTTGAATTTTTATGCTTAAATAGATTTTTGCTAGTTATTGGTGGTCTGGGAGCAGGCACCGTCTCTACGGGGATGGGGTAATAAGGGGATGGCAGGGGGAGAGAAGCTGCAGAGAGGTGTATAAGACCACAGCTCTGCCTCCTGGTCCCAACGCTAGACAGTCACAGTTTGGAGGATCCCAAAAAATTGGCCAGATTTCTAGAAATGAGAGCTGCTCCCTCTAAAGTGGGATGGATGCCGTCTCTCCTAACAAGACCAGGTTTTCCCCAGAAGCTTTGCCAATTATCAATGAAGCCCACCTCATTTTTTGGACACCACTCAGACAGCCAGCAATTCAAGGAGAACATGCGGCTAAACATGTCACTCCCGGTCTGATTGGGGAGGGGCCCAGAGAAAACAACAGAGTCCGACATTGTTTTTGCAAAGTTACACACCGATTCAATGTTAATTTTAGTGACCTTCGATTGGCGTAACCGAGTGTCATTACTGCCGACGTGAATTACAATCTTACCAAATTTACGCTTAGCCTTAGCCAGCAATTTCAAATGTCCTTCGATGTCGCCTGCTCTGGCCCCCGGAAGACAATTGACAATGGTTGCTGGTGTCGCTAACTTCACATTTCTCAAAACAGAGTCGCCAATAACCAGAGTTTGATCCTCGGCGAGTGTATCGTCGAGTGGGGAAAAACGGTTAGAGATGTGAACGGGTTGACGGTGTACACGGGGCTTCTGTTTAGGGCTACGCTTCCTCCTCACAGTCACCCAGTCAGCCTGCCTTCCCGACTGCACGGGGTCTGCCAGGGGGGAACTAACGGCGGCTAAGCTACCTTGGTCCGCACCGACTACAGGGGCCTGGCTAGCTGTAGAATTTTCCACGGTGCGGAGCCGAGCCTCCAATTCGCCCAGCCTGGCCTCCAAAGCTACGAATAAGCTGCACTTATTACAAGTACCGTTACTGCTAAAAGAGGCCGAGGAATAACTAAACATTTCACACCCAGAGCAGAAAAGTACGGGAGAGACAGGAGAAGCCGCCATGCTAAAACGGCTAAGAGCTAGTAGCTACGCTAAGCTAGCGGATTCCCAAACAGGGAATCCGACACTAGACAGGCTGTGGAGCAGCACAGGTAATGCACGACAACAGTGCTAAAATAAAATAAAAATCCACTAGACAGGCTGTGGAGCAGCACAGGTAACGCACAACAACAGTGCTAAAAAATAAAATAAAATAAAAATAAAAATCCACTGGACAGGCTGTGGAGCAGCACAGGCAACGCACGACAACAGTGCTAAATAAAAATCCACTGGACAGGCTGTGGAGCAGCACAGGTAACGCACGACAACAGTGCTAAAAAAAATAAAATCAAAATCAAAATCCACTGGACAGGCTGTGGAGCAGCACAGGTAACGCACGACAACGGTGCCAAAACAAAACAAAAAACCACTAGACAGGCTGTGGAGCAGCACAGGTAACGCACGACAACAGTGGTAAAAAATAAAATAAAAATCCACTGGACAGGCTGTGGAGCAGCACAGGTAACACACGACAACAGTGCTAAAAAATAAAATAGAAATCCACTGGACAGGCTGTGGAGCAGCACAGATAACACACGACAACAGTGCTAAAAAAAAATAAAAATCCACTGGACAGGCTGTGGAGCAGCACAGGTAACGCACGACAACAGTGGTAAAAAATAAAATAAAAATCCACTGGACAGGCTGTGGAGCAGCACTAACGCACGACAACGGTGCTAAAATAAAATAAAAATCCACTGGACAGGCTGTGGAGCAGCACAGGTAACACACGACAACAGTGCTAAAAAATAAAATAGAAATCCACTGGACAGGCTGTGGAGCAGCACAGGCAACGCACGACAACGGTGCTAAAAAATAAAATAAAAATCCACTGGACAGGCTGTGGAGCAGCACAGGTAACGCACGACAACAGTGCTAAAAAATAAAATAGAAATCCACTGGACAGGCTGTGGAGCAGCACAGATAACACACGACAACAGTGCTAAAAAAAAATAAAAATCCACTGGACAGGCTGTGGAGCAGCACAGGTAACGCACGACAACGGTGCTAAAAAATAAAATAAAAATCCACTGGACAGGCTGTGGAGCAGCACAGATAACACACGACAACAGTGCTAAAAAAAAATAAAAATCCACTGGACAGGCTGTGGAGCAGCACAGGTAACGCACGACAACAGTGGTAAAAAATAAAATAAAAATCCACTGGACAGGCTGTGGAGCAGCACAGGTAACGCACGACAACGGTGCTAAAATAAAATAAAAATCCACTGGACAGGCTGTGGAGCAGCACAGGTAACGCACGACAACGATGCTAAAAAATAAAATAAAAATCCACTGGACAGGCTGTGGAGCAGCACAGGCAACGCACGACAACGATGCTAAAAAATAAAATAAAAATCCACTGGACAGGCTGCGGAGCAGCACAGGTAACGCACGACAACGGTGCTAAAAAATAAAATAAAAATCCACTGGACAGGCTGTGGAGCAGCACAGGTAACACACGACAACAGTGCTAAAAAATAAAATAAAAATCCACTGGACAGGCTGTGGAGAAGCACAGGTAACACACGACAACAGTGCTAAAATAAAATAAAAATCCACTAGGCAGGCTGTGGAGCAGCACAGGTAACGCACGACAACAGCGCTAAAATAAAATAAAAATCCACTAGACAGGCTGTGGAGCAGCACGACAACAGTGCTAAAAAATAAAATAAAAATAAAAACGAAAGCGTTAGCAAGCTAGTTAGCTTGCCAACGCTGATGAAAGTTAGCTGATAAAAGTGCTCTGTCGCGATGTTTCGACCGTTAGAGGTCTTCTTTAGGCGTTGGAGTACGGTGAAAAAGTAAAAAAGTAAAAAGTAAAAAAGTCTTGAAAAAGACTGTTAATTCAAAGAACTCAAACAGCTCAGTTCAAACAGCTAACAGATACAGCAGAACACCGCTGTGCTCCGGAACAGGAAGTCACCTTCATTTAAACTAACATATTCATCCTGCTGTAACCAGGTTTCTGTAAGGCAGAATAAATCAATATGTTGATCAATTATTATATAATTTACCAACAGGGACGTAGAAGAGAGAGACCTAATGTTTAATAGACCACATTTAACTGTTTTAGTCTGTGGTGCAGTTGAAGGTGCTATATTATTTTTCTTTTTGAATTTTTATGCTTAAATAGATTTTTGCTGGTTATTGGTAGTCTGGGAGCAGGCACCGTCTCTACGGGGATGGGGTAATGAGGGGATGGCAGGGGGAGAGAAGCTGCAGAGAGGTGTGTAAGACTACAACTCTGCTTCCTGGTCCCAACCCTGGATAGTCACGGTTTGGAGGATTTAAGAAAATTGGCCAGATTTCTAGAAATGAGAGCTGCTCCATCCAAAGTGGGATGGATGCCGTCTCTCCTAACAAGACCAGGTTTTCCCCAGAAGCTTTGCCAATTATCTATGAAGCCCACCTCATTTTTTGGACACCACTCAGACAGCCAGCAATTCAAGGAGAACATGCGGCTAAACATGTCACTCCCGGTCTGATTGGGGAGGGGCCCAGAGAAAACTACAGAGTCCGACATTGTTTTTGCAAAGTTACACACCGATTTAATGTTAATTTTAGTGACCTCCGATTGGCGTAACCGGGTGTCATTACTGCCGACGTGAATTACAATCTTACCAAATTTACGCTTAGCCTTAGCCAGCAGTTTCAAATTTCCTTCAATGTCGCCTGCTCTGGCCCCCGGAAGACAATTGACTATGGTTGCTGGTGTCGCTAACTTCACATTTCGCAAAACAGAGTCGCCAATAACCAGAGTTTGATCCTCGGCGGGTGTGTCGTCGAGTGGGGAAAAACGGTTAGAGATGTGAACGGGTTGGCGGTGTACACGGGGCTTCTGTTTAGGGCTACGCTTCCTCCTCACAGTCACCCAGTCAGCCTGCTTTCCCGGCTGCTCGGGATCTGCCAGGGGGTAACTAAGCTACCTTGGTCCGCACCGACTACAGGGGCCTGGCTAGCTGTAGAATTTTCCACGGTGCGGAGCCGAGTCTCCAATTCGCCCAGCCTGGCCTCCAAAGCTACGAATAAGCTACACTTATTACAAGTACCGTTACTGCTAAAGGAGGCCGAGGAATAACTAAACATTTCACACCCAGAGCAGAAAAGTGCGGGAGTGACAGGAGAAGCCGCCATGCTAAATCGGCTAAGAGCTAGTAGCTACGCTAAGCTAGCGGATTCCTAAAAACACGCAAAGTGAATAATGTGTAAATAATTTAGAGGTGATTCAGCAGAAGGAGTGCTTTAGTTAAGGCACGTAAAGATTACACTGGGAAACAAATCGTAATCTAGATAACTAGATCAATCTAACTGCGCAGATTAAACAGCTAACAGATACAGAAAAACACCGCTGTGCTCCGGAACAGGAAGTGATACAATACCGCAGTGAGAGCCAACCACCAGTAGAGGAAAGCCTTCAGTTTAATGTTATATATATATATATTTCACGTCATGTGCGCCTGTAATCAACTTTTCTGCAGCACGGCTTTGGTTTGAACCGTGAACCAATCCAGGCAGTGGTTTGCGATTGAAGCAATGCTTCGACCTATTGCTTCGTTTATTCTTTCTTTCGCTTAATTTTCCCCCGCTAAAACCCTAAAGAGCATACTTCTGTGAGTATTATTTATCTTTTCTATGTTAAACCGACCTGTTATGGTCTTCTGAAACAGTTGATAGATGTATTTTATAACTTAAAAACGGGAGCGACGCTAACCCGTTAGCATGTCTATGGCATTTTCAATGTTAAAAGTTAGCATGAAGCAGCTCTCATCACGTTCGGGTGCATTTGTTTTCAAATTGTAATATTTCTTAAATGTATTTTTGTTTATATATTAATAATCTAATGATTATTATATACAATTTTAGTGAAAGAGGCAAAAAGAACCTGAATAGAAACACAACAAAATATAAACGCAACTAACAATGAACATACATATATAAATACATACATAAATAAGTGTTTCCTGTGAACACCTAGTGACTATTACACCTCCACTTCATCCCTGTCTTATTTAATGACAATTTGTTTCGGTCAAACCATATTTTCAATGTGTTAATTTCTTCAGTGATTTCCTCCAGAACTATCTGCCAAACTACAAAACTGCTGCATCCTAGTAAGAGCAAAATACTACTGGAATGAATTTGAATAAGGAAAGTTGGGGTTTTTTTCTTCACTAAATGGATTTAGCACTCACTCCAGTTTATTGTCTGGAATAGTCCCAGATTGCATTTCAGAGCTTCTACAATTGAAACATTTTCGTGCAGGTGGTGTTGGGGGTAATTTTGGGTTTTGGGTCTTGGGCCACATGTACAAGGAATCAGTTTTTAAATTAAGCTTTCAATTCATATAGTGGCATCTACCTTTTTTTTTTTTTTAAAGGTTACTTTATACTTTTATACTTTAAGTAGGTTTTGGAGCACATACTTTTTCACTTTTACTTGAGTAAAGAGGTCAAGTTGATACTTCAACTTTTACCAGAGTGTTTTTAAACTGCAGTATCTATACTTCTACTTAAGTAACAAATGTGTGTACTTTTGACACCACCGTATACGAGCGCATGTTATGGAAGCGCAGGCCTTTTCATTTACATGTGACATATGGACTTGCGAATACACTACTCAGTCCTATATCAGTGTGACATCACATTGGATTGATGATAATTTCAACCGCGTAAATGCCATCCTACGATGCGAAGCATTCGATGGAAGACACACAGCTCTAAATATCGCAGATGCACTGCAAGACATCATCAAAGCATGGGACATACCGGTTAACAAGTGTCACCTGGTCTTGAGGGACAATGCTGCGAATATGCGCAAAGACATGTCCGAGGCTGGCATTCCCAGTGCTGGTTGCTTTGCACACATGCTCCAGCTGTGCATACACGAAAGCCTTTTATCCCAAAGTGTCTCTGACACGCTCGCACTGGCCAGGAAAACTGTAGGCCACTTTAAACACTCTTCAAGCACGAAATCAAGGCTCTCCACGCTTCAGCAGGAGTTGGGGCTACCAAATCACCAATTAATCCAGGACGTTGTTACACGATGGAATTCTACCTATCTAATTTGCAATCGCTTGGTGGAACAGAAGCGTGCCATAAACCTCTATGTGTCAGAGACGGATAGCATGCAACATATTCATGCTCAGAGGTGGACTCTGATGGAAGATGTGCTCAGTGTGCTCAGGCCTTTCGAGGAGTTGACAAGAGAAATGAGTGCAGAAAAGACGTGCATATTGACAGTCCTGCCAGCTGTGATGATGCTGAAGCGCTTCATCCACAATGAAACCGACAGCAGTGGAATTAAACAGATGAAAACGCGCATGCTGACATCACTGCAAGAGAGATTTGAGGGACTTGAGGGCAACGCTGTCTTAATTGTGGCAACAAGTCTGGATCCGAAATATAAAGCCAAATTTTGGTTGAGTGATACACACCAGTGCCGATTAAAGTTACTTGTGCAGGAGGCTGTGTCCCGCATATCTGAATCAGATGAAGACATGTCCGTGAGGCCAACAACATCTTAACAGGCTGAGACACAGGGGCCGACAGACCGTACGAAACGTCACTGTTCAGGGATCTGGAGCAACTGGGACGAAGCGTTCCGCAGCAACACCGAGTGTGAGCCAGTCACACCGAGCGCTGAAATGGAGGTGAGCGCTTTTTTCAGCGAGCCTCTAATTCCTCTAACCGAGGATCCTCTTCAGTGGTGGAAGGGAAATCAGCAGCGCTTTCCATTGCTGTCAAAAACAGCCAAGGTTTATCTCTGTCCACCACCAACATCTGTACCCAGTGAAAGACTTTTCAGCACCGCTGGAGAGATCCGTTCTCACACTCGCAACCGGCTGTCGCCGATTAATGCCGAGCGTCTTGTTTCTGAAACGCTCATTTTCTGTGAAAGCTAACTATAGAAGTTGTTAATAATAAAAGAGCCTACAAGAGACATGTTTGAGATTTTTTTTTTGTGCCACACTTTGTTTAATGTTCCTAATTAAGCCTACAGTTGTAAGTGCTTGAAATTGAAGTGTAGCCTATGTTCCTTGACTGTAGGCATTAATGATTATCAAGATTCCCAGTACTTTTTTCTGAGAAGGAAAAAAAAAGATTCAGCATTCAATAGGCTATCACATTTTTGTTTGAAAATGAAGTTTAGGTGTATCCAAGAGTTGTAAAAGTGCTAAATGTGCTATGATTTAATTTGTAAATGCACTATGTTTTGCTGTATTTTTACTTTTTTTTTGGATCAGCAAAGAGCACTTTATCAATGGCTCACTGTTACTGACAGGCCTTATACCGTTAGCAATAATGGCACTTTTTGCTCTCTTTCTTTGTTCTTTGGAATGAACAGAACACTAAGCCTGTACACTGAATGGCTTTAAGCTTAACATTTCAGTTGTGTTCTCTAAGTGTGACTATATTCAATTAAAAAAAAAAAAAAAAAAAAAAAAAATGGTAGAAGTTATTGCCTATGTTTTATCTTAAGGAAAGGAAATACACTGTGCAATGGTTTTCACTGCATTATAATGTACTAGCTGATGATCGGAGTAGGATTCGGTATTCGGTTTCGGCCAAATCTTAAGCAGTGGATTCGGTATTCGGCAGAACCTTAAAAATCAGGATTCGGTACATCTCTAGTAAAAATATTCACATTGTAACATCATTTCGTACTTAACGGTGACAATAATCACTATAATCTGACAAAATCCTGTTTTTAATTGGAAGGTGAAAAGGAGTGACAACATTTTAGCTATCGAATTATAGAACTGGGCCCGTATGCACGAAGCAGCCTAAGGCTAAAATTAGCTCCTAGTGACGTTATTCTAAGAAAAGTCTTAGAATTTCTGGAATTCTTAGAATTTTCCCTTGGTAAGATGGAAATTGTCTGCAGAGCACCTTAGGCCTTAAGAGAGCTCCTAAGGTGCCAAACTGGTAAGAGGAGGGACGAAGCCCGAGAGTGTCTTAAGCAGACAAGCTGATGGAAAAGACAGAAAGGAAGCAAAGATATTCTCCATCTGTAGAATAACTGAGTAGTAACAGCTACCAGCTTGATCTTTTTTTTTTTTTTTGCCAGCTTGCACTCGGCCGAGACGGACGCATTTTCTCTTCTCTCCCTCCCTCCTTATCTTTCCTGCTTCTGTGGCGTGTTGTCTGTGAGGCTCCAGTTTTTGCTCTTCTGAAAAGTGACAAAAATGGATTTGTTAAAGTGGTCTCTGAATGCAATTGACACTATTTTTTCTACAAGACATTCGGGGGCGGAGGACTCGACCTGTCCTGCCGGGACGCATGTGATGGGCTATGTGATGGACTCGTGGAGGAGATGGCAGGTCATGTGCCTTTACACGCTGTCTGTGGAGGACGTCGAAGATGTGTATCTATTTGGCTTGGGAGTGACCGGCTTTCTGCTGTGTGGCGCGGGCATAGCGCTGGTTTACTGGAAAATTAAAAAAGTGGAGGCTGTTTGATTGGGCCGTCCAGATTGCCCCACTTGATTGATTCGATTGGAAGGACAGTGACTGCTCAGTCGGCAGGTGTTAACCGCACGATGGAAACCATCTCTGGGAGGATGCAGCGCTGGAAAACTGCCTTGACTGTCAGTAAATGACCACATTTCCTTTCTACATTCAGAGGCATTGAGAGCCACTTTGTTCTCAGAACTGTGGAATCTTTCAGGCGTCTGCTAATCAGACATTCATTTGGCTTCCCCAAGACAGCTGCACTTCAAGGCCGCCGCGATAAAAAACCTCCAAGAAGATTAAACACTCAAGCCTTGCTTCCCTGGTTTCCCCCTCCCTCAGCTTCTCCAGCTCTGACGTTGACTGTGAAGTGGACTGCTCAGAGAACCCCCCTCCCTTCCAGGATTCAGTCATGGCCGTTGTTTAGCGCCAAAAATGGCTGCTACCGGAGTGTTCTGTTAAACTGGACTTTCAAATCTCGGCTGTCGTCCTGTGTTCTTGTTTGTCTGTGTGTTTACTGTTCTCTGTGCTGATAAGAGTTTTTTCCTCATTGTTGTGGCTTCTCGAAGGCAGCGACCTTGAGAGTTTTTTTTCGCTTCCTTACCTTGTGTGTGCTTTTTTATATGTGTTTATGTACCAGGCCGGCTTATGTCTGTTACGTGTGTTTGTCTTTGGGTCAGTCATGGTTTGCTCAGCCCTGCTGTGACCTAAAGCAGGGTAAAGCAGGGATGTACATCTAGAGCTGGTCCGCAGGCGCCTTATGGCCACTTATGCTCCTAAACTGGCAATTAGGATGGGTTAAATGCAGTAGACACAATTCATTGTGCAGGGAACATGTTCCTTTGTGCATATGACAATAAAATTCTTTTGAATCCTTGAATTTGAATCTATGTAATTATTTGATGTTTATTTACTGTCTTAAAGTATTTATAAATTATTTAGGCTATAGTTATGTTGTTGCCCATTCAGCTGCTCCCGTATTGTTCGGGGTCACCATAGCGGATACAGCCAGATCAACATTGGTATTTGGCACAGGTTTTACGGCGGATGACCTTCCTGACGCAACTCCAGTCTTACCTGGAGAAACACACACACACACACACACACACAGAGCCGCTGGTGTTCCGAAGAGGTTTCCCATTCATTTCTAACCAGATCCTGCACTGCTTAGCTTCTGGGATCTGACGGGATCAGGCTGACACAGAGTACACATCATTTTTATTATTATCAGTATTATTTATATTTTATTACTACTTCTATTTTGTTTTGACTTTTAAATGGACAACAATGGAAATAAGTGTTTTCACTTTCTTGTGTCATGCATGCAATTTTAACATATTTACAATTATATTATGTACTTACATTGAACTTATTAATAAGCTCACACACCCACGCACACTTTTAATATGAAGATAATCGGCATGTGAATGAGATGTTCAAACATCTTCAAGCTGTGTCACAATTCATTTTGTGGTGAGCTGTGTGAAATAATGAAAGACAAGTGAGAGCTTTTGGCTTTTTGGCACTCTGCTACTAGGAGGCAATCTTATTTTTCAGATCAAGCAACACAGGGACGGCATCAAACACGATACACTTTTCACTTATGGTGACAACATGGTGACACACTCGCTAAACCAATTGAACTACAAAAGCACAATAATTCAGTAACACTAACAAAATTTTTAATCTAACAAACATGGTAATAGTAACATTTAAAACACCAAAACCCAGAACTCCCATAATGCATTGCAGCACAAGAATTTACAGGTTTAGTGACCGGCCTGGCGTTCGCTCCAATTTAATTTTGCTGAGTATCATCATCGTGACATTAAATTATTTTCATGATTATGCATTTCTTAATCAATTCAATCATATGTAGGAGTGCAGAGTGCAATTATTTTTTAAGTTCCCCTTCCCTTTCCATGTCAACCACTCACAGCTCTTACAGGACCACATCATACCTAGCAACGGGGTCAACCCCACCTCCTCACTAAGATAGGAGTTTCAGTCTCCATCTTGCTCAGACACCTGCTGGCCTGGCTAAGATTCCTTGCCAGGAAATTTTAGGCTAAGTTAGGAGCTCTTTCAGAGGACTTTGAGATGCAGTGAGCATACAGGCCCTGATTCCCAACACCCAAACCGTTTGGACATGAAACCTGATAAGAAAGATTCAATGTGTGTAAAATGTTTGATGACAGCATTACAGAGTCCCCACTCACCTGACACGTCGACAGAAGGCAGAATGGATCCATATCTCGTAGTTTACATCAAATTTTCACAGCAGGAGTTAAGATTTAGAATAGGCAATATGCTATTGTCCAGTTTTACAGAGACCGTGTCCAGTTTGATGTTTAGGGGACAGAAGGTGACAGCCATCGTGGTCCATGTGCTTCCATGTTCCATGTGTTGTGTTCGAATGATCTTCTGCAGACTTCAGTTGTAATTAGTGAGATCTTGAACCACTCCGGCAGCTCTTCTCTACCCTTGGCCATCAACAAGACATTTTCATCCAGAGAAACACGGTTCACTTGATTGCTCTTTTTTTGGATCATTGCCTGAAGAATCCATAGATGGTTGTGTGTGGAACGTCCCAGAAGATCAACAGATTGTGAAGTACTCAAAGCATCAACCACACCATGTTCAAAAATCACTTTTTTCCACAGTCATGTTTGGTTTGAACTTCGATCCTTTTGGCTGTTTCTACATTCCTAAATGCGGCCAGTTTCTGACACGCGATTGGCAGGTTTCAGATTTGCTTTAAGGAGCCAATCAAAAGTTAAAGGATGTTCATTTAAACTGTGAACACCAGAACTTCATAACTCAGGAAGCAGAACTGTGTGAGACCATCAAATTAACTCAACATTTATTTTAAAATGGGACAAATTTTAGAACAGCTTGGGACTCAAAGGCAGCGCGGTTTTTACTGCTGCAGCCTTCAACTCTCAAGCTGGGCGGCACGGGCCCCTCCTGCTGCAGCCTTCACCCACTTTGCCTCAATTCGGATGATGGATTGCTTCAAGTTTAGAGCACATAAACAATGTCAAATGTATATGTGTCGTCTTTAATTTTGATGTGTGCCATTATTACGGTGTGGATTAATTGCTGTATCTTGAGGTAACTGGAGTGTAAACATAATTGCCCTTTTAGGGATCAATAAAGTTGTCTGAAGTCATATTCTGCACCTGTGTTTTAACACTCAACTGCCAAAAGAGGCACAAAGTGTGACAAAGCTGATGTGTTCACAGAAACCAGCTCAGCTTTTGTGTTCCAAACCATTTTATTGCAGCTCCCAGAACAGACCGTTTACACAAACCTGATGCATCACATTTGTACACAATAATTTAAATCACTGCTGTCAGCATGGAGTCAGGCTCAGGCCCGTGACTGACACAAGAGCTTGTCAGTGACTTGCTGCCATATCGGAAATATCTGCCTCACATGGCTATGTGCACAACATCTGAGCAGCACAATTTAGTGTGTTTGAACTGTATTTGTAAGGTCGACAGTTATTTGTTCTAAAGCTTTCACCAATATTGTACAGCGTTTTGTGGGCCACAGCAGCTCAAACAAGTTTCAATCTGCTTTAAAATGTTTGTTTACAAATCTAGAAGCATTCTCTTTGCAAAAAACAGGGAAAAAAAAAACTCAGCAAGCAGAAAACAAAGGCTAGTGGTCCAAAAAGAAACACACACTGGAATGTGGAACGGGACCAAAGTGGCACCTAGAAGGTCCTGTGAAGTCGTGCATTCCTGAAACATGGATTTTATGATGGACGCTCAGTAGAACAGACCGACTTCACGAGCAACCCTACAACAATCACAAAATCTATTCCAGCTTCCTTAATTTAACTTGCAGCAATATGCAAAACTGGAAAAGGAAAAAAAAAAAAAAAAAAAATCTGACCACATTGAATTTTCGTCTTTTCAATCAGTCTTACTGCTCAGCAACACAACTGTACTGAGGGTGCAACAAATGATTAGTTTGATTATTGAGTGTACACATTTATGCTTTTAAGGGCCCCTTCACACATAGTACGAATAAGTACAAATCACGGCGAATCACAGCGGAACAGCTCGTATGAGCAAATCACGAAAACAAGCCGACGGGCAGGCGTGAATGATGCCGCTGCGACGGTTTCGTGCACGTGGGAACACATTGCGAGCGGCTGCATGATGTGGTTACATATTGTGTATCTGCTGTGAAAATAACAAAAAAATAAATAAAAAATATGTCACCCACGGGATTCAAACCTGCAATTTCCAAAAGCTCTGACTGCCAGCCAGAAACTTTACCACTGTGTTACCATCGCTGTACTGTAAAAGTTGCAGGAAAATGCCTGATATCAAGGACATGGACATATTAAAAAAAAAAAAAAAAAAACACAACATAGAACACTCCATTTTATTGAATCCCTCTTATCAAGCAGACAACAAGTATGATCCGTCTGTTCCTCTGTAGATGACCCATGGTCATCAGCGGTGGGCACAGTTCCGCTAATCTGCTAACCGCTAATTATCGAAGCTAATGTTTCCATTATCAGATTAGCTTTTCAGATAATTCTGAAAACCATCAGTGGACGAATTATTTTGCGATAAATTCTGGTCCAATAATTTTTAGACTGCTAACATTTACAAAGTCCGACGTCAAAGATTTGACTGTAGTAGATGCGTAGTTCTATCCTCTGCAAGAAAAAGAGAACTGGTCACAAGAAAGAAAAAAGTTCATTTCTTTTAACCCCATACTGATACACTGGCAATCACCCAAGTCATACAGAGGCATACAGTTTTAACTTATGGTTAAAATTTTAACCAAACTAATTTCGGACAAGTTATTTAAATTAACGTCACATCTGAAGTTTTATAAAGTGAAAATATCAGATATATGTTTTAGTTTTAAAGTAATGCACTAATTTTGAAGGTTTTAGTGTGAACATGCTGTGTCTAGGTGCGTTATGGGTAATCTCAGTACATTCACGAAGTGAAGAGAAATGCATTTGAGACAGTCTGATCAGGCTCCACATGAACAACAGCATTAAAGTCTTTGTATATTGTGCCTAAAACTCTCATGAATATATTCTCTGGGTTAATAGATGTTATTGTGTTTGCTTTATGTAAAAATGCCAGAAGCAGCTCAGCCTGCTTCTCCATTATTTTCAATTGGAATCACTGTGAGCTGCAATCTTGTCCTTTATGTTCTTTAACATCTTGCTTTTGTCAAATACCGACTGTTCTCTTTGTTCCAGAGTAATATACGTATATAAGATATCTGAAATTCAGTTTGTGTTTATTAAATTCCACGCATCTTAAATGTAACAGACACGGAAAGATTATTTATTTGAAATATTTGTTTTAGCAAGTATTCAGGGTCCCTACTGCCATCTACTGGCCAGTAGTGTTTACGGCAGTATTCACCCTAAGTACTGAGCATCTGGACGCCAGTAGATGGCAGTGTTCTATTTATTTTGATACCGTTTATATCAGACGGTTGTCTAAGTACAACTTGGCTTTTTGCAAATGCCTTTTTTTCAAATAAAAAATGGCACATTTATATGTAGACACCAACACACACCTCACATTAACATGGTTTTTACATAGAATGAATGAGTCAACCAATCAGTGTTAATGGAGGCACATTTTATAAGTAATCCCTATGGCATCTGTCTGTGTTTGTTATAAAACTTCAGAATTACTGCATTATTTAAAATTAAAAGATATATGAAAATTCAATAAAGTATTGTATGTCTTCTATAATATATTCCAGTTCTAAGGTAGAACTATACTAGTGTATACTAAGGTATATCTAAATATCTAAAAAAGGAAGAGTAGAATAGAAGAGTAGAACAGAGTAGAGTAGAGCCACTTAGGTGCCTGGTCTTGAGAACCAGGGATGGTAGGTTGAAAAGCTTTGTTATCCCATGGGAACTCTCCCAAGCGGCTCAAGAAAATGGACATATCATAATAATATATCATAAGACATATGATAAGAAAATAGACACTATGTATATAAGTGATATTTAAATAATAAGGATAATAAACAATATATGCAAGAAATGTTATATTTTAACTTTGTACAAATGACAGAATTGACATTAATGGAGTTATTCTATCGGTATTAATTTTATTTATAAATCAAAACCTACCGCATGCTGGGTAATTGGGAGAGTCGGGAGTTTCCCCGGTGGGCTGGTCCAACCTGGGGCCATTGTGAGGGGGTGTTAATATATGCATACATAAAGGACCACCACTGTTAGGCTACAGAGCAAGACACTTGGGCTGCTGTATCTTAAAGACATTAAGTGTTATAAATGTTTTACAATCACGAAAATTCACAAGAAAATAACTTCAGACTACTTCTTTTGCAACGCTGTTATCTTTTCCAAAGCCTAAGGTAGGGACATACCATTACACGTTTAACACCCCTATGCATTCATTACAGTTAGTTCAGTCCAATCAAGCCCTGTGCGCCCAGATGGGACTTGTGCTACTAGCAAGTATAGGAGGAGTGGCCCGTGAATGAAAAGATGGACAGAAAAAAGCCAGGTGGAGCTGAAAAAGCTAGATTAAGAAAAAGAAAAGCTTTGGAGGAAGATGTTGCCAAGTGTGCAAAGCTCACAGATATTGTTTCAAGAAGACACAGCAAAGAGGGAAATAGTAAATATGGCCGGGAT
Source organism: Thalassophryne amazonica (assembly GCF_902500255.1). Lineage (NCBI taxonomy): Eukaryota > Metazoa > Chordata > Actinopteri > Batrachoidiformes > Batrachoididae > Thalassophryne > Thalassophryne amazonica. Next base: position 19,332,953 of record NC_047114.1, on the reverse strand, counting down.
GTCAGCCGTATCAACATTTGTAGTACAGTACCACCTCTTCCAGCTACTTACAGACTTCACTAACTTAAGCTGGGCAGACACTGTATGATATTTTCAATCACTGTACTTGGCTCCAGCTCAAACTGTGCGACAAAAACCGCAGGGTTTAAAAGTTCAGAGTGCACAATTCATGGTCTAACACTGTACACCAGCCTTAGGTGGTGTACTGGTGAGTTAAAAAATACCGTTCTTGTTTTAACTAGCTAACTTTTACTTTCTATTATAAGCCACCCAATTTTCAGTCAGTCAGCACATAAATGCCACAGCAGAACTCTTATTATCTCTGTGCGCTGGCAGTTTGTGGGCCGGTTGGATATGAAACTCCTGGGCTGAAAAATGTTCCCAGCACGCCCCTGATCAAAACCATAAGTCAGCACTGCTTTATTTGCCAAGACCTCCACCTCATGGCGACACTGCTATTGAGTGTTGAGCTTTGCTGCTCCTCTCAACTGCTTCACTGCTGCAAGTTATGTAGTAAAACAGGAGCTTTCAGCAGTGGGCAGGGCGCACAAAGACAGAAGTACTGACTCATTGTTTGGGTCTGTAGTCGCCTTTGATGCTACCAGAAGCGATCGTGGTGTTAAAACTCAAAATCAGCTTGTTAGTAGCTGCAAGTGTACAGGAGACAATACTGGAAGTTATCGGTTAGCTGTAGCTTCCGATAAATTTTTGGGTGGTTTATCGGTTTAGCTTTATAAAAGATAACTTTTCAGTGAGCTGATTATCTGTTATCAAAGCTAACTTTTTGGTTAGCTGTGCCCACCACTGATGGTCACAGACATACAGTCATGAAATGACATGAATGATGAAGCAGTGCGCTCTTATGTCCACATCTGCTGGCGGCATGTCCAGCCAACCCTGTGCGCTTGTCCAGCCCAACACGGATGTCTTGTGGATGGTGCGCCGCAGGAAAGACACGCGTCATGTGGAACAGAGCTCATGTGGGTGACGTGACATTCAGATCGCCTGCTGCGTGTTGTTATCTGATGGTCCAACTCACCTGGGGCAGCCTGTCAATGTGTATGACGTGCGCTCGCTCCCTGCAGCCCATTGCAACAGGCATATATGTTTTTATGTATGTCCATGTGAGGACAGCAAGCACACACACGTGTGTCCGTGAAAACATGGTACGTGTTCTGCAGCTGTGACGTCCAGAACCAGAGATTTCAACACCTGCAGCTGCTGGCGGACACAACCCGTTAGTCCACCGCACTATCTGTACATCCATATATCAGCAGCTCATGCAAGTGCGCAACTAACCACCCCACCCTCAGCATGCCACATGTTTACGGATGGGGGGATGCAACACACACACAATTCACATGCACAGCACGTGTGTGCGGGGCGAGCCAACACTCTGGCACTTCACGTGTGTAGCTGTTTTGCGAAGCCACAAATGTGGGGGCACTTAGACAAATTTCACATCCAGCTTGAAAGTGATCATCTGCTGACCGTTGTGCTAATAGCGCAAATGGCCACACATTTTGTAAGTGCCATGCGAGCGGTGTTAGATGTTCATGTGTGTCAGCTGGAATTTGGCCGACACCTGCCGTGAGTGGGTTCGATGGGCTCTCACACGTGTAAACCGTCTTTCAGCCGCTGGTGTGCACAAATAGTTGTAGCAACAGGTGTATGACGCATTGGAGGCAGCTATGATTTTACACTTATTGCATATGATTCCTGCTTCATGCGCAATTCAACCACATTCGTACCATGTGTGAAGGGGCCTTAAAGCCTGTTCAGGGTTCTCCCTTTTTTATTTATTTCTAAATGTTAACATTTGTACTGCTGCACTGCTTTTTATTTTAAAGATCATCTCTGGAGTTATCTTCTATTACTGGCTTGTGTGTGTGTGTGTGTGTGTGTGTGTGTATGATGGGTATTTTGTTCTATCCTGAGCAAACTGCACAATAATTCCGTTGTGCTTGAATATTGAACCTGTGTAAGGCTAATGTTTTTTTTTTTAAACAATTACTTAGACTGTGATTTTTTTTAACCACTAAGTAATACATTTTAAAAGTACTCAGTAGCCAAAACTAACTCTTTACATCTAGTCAAACCCATGAAGATCTGCAGCTGAAACTTGAGAAAAGTAGTAAATCCTTGTATTAAAGAAGCAATGCTATCACTCGAAAAACAAACTGAACAAAAAGACTAAAGGAAATGAAAAAAATGTTAAAGAATATTTTCCCAATGATCGCACTAACTGATTAATCATAAACGCTTCAGTGCCATCAACAGCCATCAACAGACAGCTACTTGGAAAGGTATCACAGGCTCGCCTGTGATCTTGACTGATAGGATTCCAAGCTATATATAAAACTTTGTAAGCTACTTTGCATAAAACCATCTTCCAAATGCATCAATGTAAAAGTAAAAATTGTTTAAATGGCTTTTAACCATATATGAAAATACAACTTATAAACAGTTTTTAAAGCCCTGAGACTTTATTATTATTATTATTATTATAACAAAGTGGTTTACACATTTTTAAAACAATGGTTTCATTAAAGATTTCATTAAATTTTCGTTGTGCTTGAGTTGAAACTGCTGGATATCAAAGCTAGAAATGTTTAAGCTACTTCTAAAGTACAAAACTGATTTATCTCTAAATAGGAAACTGGTGTTGGCTCTCAAGTTTAAAGATAAAACAGTATTTACACTTATTAATTTTTTTCAGGTTTTTGGCAGAACAAAAGACATTTTAAATGGCAAGGAACAAAAACTAATGATGCAACTCTATGGATGATTGTTTTAAACATAATCATTAGCTGCAGCCCTAGTTCACATCCCTTTGAAAATATATCTAAGCAATTTTATTTATCATAAAGATAAATATTGGTAGAATAACTATGGAACTAGCTACAATATCAAATTGGAAAAGGACTAAATTTGTACTTTAGATTTTTATTTTGGTCCATGTTTTTCAGACTCGTGTGCGGAGATGCGGCTGATCTGCACCGTAACCATCTAATAGAGGGTTACAGAATCCTTCAGGCTTCACTTCAGAAGCTTTTTCCAAAAGGCAACTTTACTTAAAGCAGAGCAGGATGCTGCAGGAAAGCAGATGAGCTGGTGGGTTTCAAAGGTTGTGTACACCACAGTATGCCTGTCTATGGCTTACAAACATCACAGTATCAAAGTCCCACTAACAAATTACAAATGTAGTGATTGTGTAATGAAGTGGTCTTTGTAATATCTGAAGAATTCAAAAATAATAATAAAAAATGCCTACACATCTACAGCAAAAACACAGATAATTCAGACAATAAGAAAAAGTCTAACTCTTCAAAAACGTGCAGTTCAGAGGGAGACATAAGGACACACGAGCTCGCACTCACACAGCAGCACGTGGCACGTGCACAGAGGAGAGATGACAATGAGGAAGGACATGACCAATCACATTTGCATAGAATCCACAGCACTGAGACCAGAAGTGCACGTGATTAACTTTGTACTTGACACCAGTGGAAATGAGCTCCTGCACTGTTAAAAGTGAAATATGTCTGATCACCTGAGCCAGAGCCGCATGTTCAGAGCAGGTTGTTTAGGGGTTATAATGATGCGCACACACACGGTGACCTCTGCCTGGAGGACAGTCTGCCGTCTGTCAGCGTTACAGCAAACCTGCAGTTCCAGCTGGCAATAGATGAGAAACTTCATCAACGGAAAAAAAAAATCCAAACCATATGATTATTTCTCGGCTCTTTTGGAGGCCAGCTTCTGGTACAGTGACTGTAAGAGGACAGCTCTAAGATACAAAAAACATACAACAAAAACTGAAATGACTCTGTACGACAAAAAAAAAAAAAACGATCAAAGCCTCCGAGAAAACATAAACAAACACCTGACAAGTAAACACATTCCGTGTGTCACATTTATACTAAAAGGAAATTTGAAAGGAGGCTGTTTGTTCAGAAAAAAAGAGATACAAGGGGGCGTGTTGTCACAATGACCAAATCATTTCTCAGAAAGCGGAGGTGCATCGTTTGGGTGCCGACACAGCTTCACAGGGTCTCCAACTCTGTCACCGCCACAACCACAGCAGGTTCTACGTTTCTATGGAACAACAAAGAGAAGGATGTTAGACTTATTTCAATCTGATGAGTCTCCAAGCGGCGGTTTGGCTTAGTGGTTCACACTGCTGCCTCACAGCAAGAAGGTCGCGGGGTCACTCTTCACCTGGTTCTTTCTGTGTGGTGTTTGCATGTTTTTCACGTGGGTTCCCTCCATGTTCCTCAAGGGCCTTTCACTCAGTGTGCAAATGCAGCGTGCATAGCTCCAAAGCCCATTATTTTCAATGAGAATCAGTGCGACGCACAAAAAACAAGCTTGCGTTACACTCTGCCGGGAATGCACCACCACTGCTTGACAGCAAACTCATCGCAGTCAAAATTCAAATCAATCCAACTTTCGCCACCGTACAGGTGTGACAACTTCACACATCCAATAGAAATGAGGCATCAGACCAAAACACGTTAGACAACAGTGCAGAAATATGTTTCAGAGGATAATCAGAACTGTCAACTTGCACGTATTTTTCTAAAGAAAATCCTTACTTTTTAAACCTCAAGATTCATTTTTGATTACTGCAGAACGTTTTAAAGTAAAACATTTTAAGTAAAAATGTTTAAAGTAAAACGTTTTAAGTAAAAAAAAAAAATCATTAGAAATCTTTAATACGAGGTCTATTAGAAAAGAAACCGACAGTTTTATTTTTTTTTAAAACTATATGGATTTGAATCACATGTGATTACATCAGCCAAGCTTGAACCCTCGTGTGCATGCGTGAGTTTTTTCACGCCTGTCGGTGACATCATTCGCCTGTGAGCACACCTTGTGGGAGGAGTGGTCCAGCCCCCTCGTCGGATTTTCATTGTCTGAGAAGTTGCTGAGAGACTGTGCTTGATCAAAATTTTTTCCAAAACTGTGAGGCACATTCCACTGTTAAAGGAGATTTTTTTTTAATGAAAGATGTGCGGACGGACTGGCGCGTCGGCTCGCAGCCGGCGCCCGCCACAGGAAAAACACCTCCGTGTTGATAACCATTTGTTCCAACACGGAGGTGTTTTTCCTGTGGCAGCGCGCGGTGCCAGCTGCAAACCGACGCGCCAATCCGTCCGCACGTCTTTCATTAAAAAAAATCTCCTTTAACAGTGGAATGTCCGGATAAACTGCTGATTCCGACCTCTTCTGAAAGTTATCTGTTCTCTCACGACGTCCTGGGTCAACAGAGGCTTAAATTTTGAGGTTTTCAGCTTGAAACAGGATGACGACGTCGCCTCGGAGAGCTGCGCGATGTCCCGCTCCGTGGGAAGTCCTTACAGCGATAGAACCAATCCAAAATCTCTCATCAGCCGTTAAAATTTTCACCGAAAACCAGCTGAATTTCTCAAATGATGTCCACTCGGATGTGCCTCACAGTTTTTGAAAAAATTTTGATCAAGCACAGCGCCAGACTCTCAGCAACTTCTCAGACAAAGGAACTCCGACGAGGGGGCTGGACCACTCCTTCCACAAGGCGTGCTCACAGGTGAATGACGTCACCGACAGGCGTGAAAAAACTCTTGCATGCCCACAAGGATTCAAGCTTGGCTGATGTAATCACACGTGATTCAAATCCATATGGTTTTTTAAAAAAATAAGGTTGGATACTCTTCTCACAGACCTCGTATTCATCTATAAATTAAAACCATAACTTATCTGTTGTTGTTGTTTGATATAATTTCTTGATTAACATGATAATGAACCTTGAACATTTATTTTTAGACAAATAAAATAGCATAGAAAGTAATGTGTACGTTTTTAAATTTGGTAGATTCATTCATTCATATCTGCATTTCAACCAGGAAAAAAAAAGACATTGTGAATAAAAATAAATAGAAATAGACTATTCTAGTGATTGTGAATGGTTTTAAATTATGCACAATAGGGGTGGGGCTTCTTATAATGTTGCATAAAATGTAGCCACTCAGCGTCCTCGTTTGCAGACAAACTGAGTTTTGCAGCTACACTCAATTGTCCAAAATTTTGCCTTGGAAAAAATAATCAGAGTCAAAGAAAATCTTGGAGTGTCAAAACAGCAGTTTATTTTCCGGCAAAGGAGACGCTTCACAGTCTTCAGAAAATACCCCGGAGTGTATCGCATACAACAGGGTGACATTTTCGGTATCACTGTTTCCACCCCAAAAATGGTCTTTCTAAAGTTAGCACTTCTTACACCAATAAAAACAGTTATTAATGACATCATCATACAACTACAAATTAGTTCAATCCTTGGAAATCCCCCAACCCATGAGTTCACTCTCAGTCAGAGTGGTGGTGTTAAAAAATAAATAAATAATAATAAAAAAAACCTATGTCATGGAAAAATCCAGGCCAGTGGGTTTATTTCTGGGTCAGCAGGCCCTGAGCCACATTTTTAATCCAATATTTATTTTCTTCATAGATAAAGTGTTTCACTCAAATTATACCTTTAACCTTTCCCAGCAGGGTGATGTCCGTCACTCGTATTTATGCTTCTTTTTTTTTTCCAGGACTCACGACTCTTCACAAACATGGCAACTGCAAGACTTGTTCAACCTCAGCACAAAAACACAAACTCTGCCCCTATGTGCATTCTGTGGAAGCAGCAAGTTCAGCACGCTGTGCACTTGGTCTGAAAGGCCCTTCACAATTCCAAAGTCATGCTGGTTAGGTGAAATGGTGATTCTAAATTGGCCGTGGGAGTGAATGAGTTTGTCTGTATATATACGGCCCTGCAACAGACTGGTGTCGTGTCCAAAGTGAACCTCACCATATACCTTTGAGTACTGGAATACGCTCCAGACACCCACGACCCTTAACTGGAGTAAGCGGGTATAGAAAATGAATGAATGATGGGTCTCTTATTCTGCTTGAGACCATGGTTACCATGGCAGAGGTACAACCCCAATTCCAATGAAGTTTGGACATTGTGTAAAATGTAAATAAAAACAGAATACAATGATGTGCAAATCCTCTTCAACCTATATTCAATTAAATACACCAAAAAGACAAGATATTTAATGTTCAAACTGATAAACTTTATTGTTTTTGTGCAAATATTTGCTCATTTTGAAATGGATGCCTGCAACACGTTTCAAAAAAGCTGGGACAGTGGTATGTTTACCACTGTGTTACATCACCTTTCCTTCTAACAACACTCAATAAGCGTTTGGGAAATTGAAATCTTCGTAACAGTCTTTATGATAAATAAAGCTGACTCACACTTTGGGACTCACCTTTTGGGGATTAACAAATACCTTCCTCCTTTGATCTATAGTTCCACAATGACAGAAAAAGTAGTTAAGTCCCACACAGGCCCTGAGGTCTGTTGGTGCTGGTGTTTATATCCAGACTGTGTAGCATGAAGCGTATGAGAGTCTACAACTCCCTGTGGATGGGACGCCAGTCCATCACAGGTTACTTCCCAAGCCAGAGCTGGTACAGAGACAAGCAGCATGTCTGAGAATCAAACCCAAATCTACATACTGGTCGCCCAAATCGTATCCACAAGAGACACCTGTGCTACTCTATGTTTACACACATTCACACTCACACCTGCGGTCAATTTAAAATGATTAATACACCTATCCTGCATGTCTGTGGAAGTGGGAGAAAGCCAGACCACCTAGATGTAACCCACACAAAGACAGGAAGTACATGCAAACTCCACTCAGAAAGGACCAGGTCGGAAGCAAACCAGGAAATTACAAACTGAGGCACCAGTGCTAACCACTAAGCCACTTTGCTGCAATTATGAAGCGATAATTAATATCATCCTCAAAATACAACGCAGAGACAAAAACAACACAAACTTACAGTGCGTCCAGAAAGTATTCACAGCCCTTCACTTTTTAAACATTTTATGATACATCCTTATTCAAAAATGGATGAAGTTTATTTTTTTCCTCTATTCTACACACAATACTCCATAATGACAATGTAAAACAGTTTTGTTTTTTTTGCAAAATTATTAAAAGTAAAAACTAAGAAATCACATGCACTTAAGTATTCACAGCCTTTGCCATGATTCTCAAAACTGAGCTCAGGTGCATCCTGTTTCCACTTATTCTTGAGATGTTTCTACAGCTTAATCGGAGTCCAGCTGGGGAAAGTTCTGTTGATGATTTGGAAAAGCACACATCTGTCAACATATGAGGTCTTGCAGTTGGCATGTCAGAGCACAAGCCAGCATAAAGTCAAAGGAATTTTCTGGAGACATCTGACACAGAATTGTCTCAAGGCACAAATCTGAGGAAGGGTACAGAAACATTTCTGCTGCTTTGAAGATCCCAATGAGCGCAGTGGCCTCCATCATCTGTAAATGGAAGAAGTTCGCATCCATCAGGACTCTTCCTAGAGCTGGCCGCTCATCTAAACTGAGCAATCAGGGGCAAAGGGCCTTAGGGAGGTGACCAAGAACCTGATGGTCACTCTGTCAGAGCTCCAGCATTCCTCTGTGGAGAGAAGAGAACCTTGCAGAAGGACAACCATCTCTGCAGCAATCCACCAATGAGGCCTGTATGGTAGAGTGGCCAGACAGAAGCCACTCCTTAGTAAAAGGCACAGGAATTGGCAAAACTGCCCAAAGATAGGTGTGCCAAGCTTGTGGCATTATATTCACAAAGACTTGAAGCTGTAATTGCTGTCAAAGGTTCATCAACAAAGTATTGCGCAAAGGGTGTGAATACTTATGTACAGGTGATTTCTTAGTTGTTGTCATTTTTAATACATTTGTAAAAATTTCAAAAAACTTTTTTCATGTTGTTATTATGGGGCGCTGTGTGTAGAATAGTGAGGGGGGAAAAAAAGAATTTCATCCATTTTTGAAAAAGGCTGTAACATAAAATGTGGAAAATGTGAAGCGCTGTGAAAACTTTTCGGATGCACCGTAGTATTTGAAAGGTATGACTGAAAATATTTTCAGGTCAAAGGTCTGAAAATGCAAAAGTAAACAAGCTGCCTTTGAAAAACTATGTGTGTATGTATGTGCACATACACACCTGCTTCTGCATCATCTCCCATTCTCTCTGTGAAGAGGATAAAAAAATAAGTTAAACAATGTTAAATTTTACATACTTACATATGTGTCTATACATACATGCTGTGGGACAAATAAGTATTTGATCCACTGTTGATGTTGCAGGTTTTCCCACCTACAATGAATGGAGAGGTCTGTAATTTCTATCGTAGGTACACTTCAACTGTGAGAGACAGAATCTAAAAAATAAATAAATAAATTCAAAAATGACATTGTATGATTTTTAAATAATTAATTTGCATTTTATTGCATGAAATAAGTATTTGATCACCTAGCAACCAGCAAGAATTGTGGCTGTCACAGACCTGTTAGTTCTTCTTTAAGAAGCCCTCTTATTCTGCACTTTTTTCCTGTATTAATTGCACCTGTTTGAACTTGTTACCTGTATAAAAGTCACCTGTCCACACACTCCAACCTATCCTCCATGGCCAAGACCAAAGAGCTGTCTAAGGACACCAGAACAAAATTGTAGACCTGCACGAGGCTGGGATGGGCTACAGGACAACAGGCAAGCAGCTTGATGAGAAGGTAACAACTGTTGGCGTAATTATTAGAAAATGGAATCACAAGATGACTGTCAATCTTCCTCAGTCTGGGGCTCCATGCAAGATCTTGCCTTGTAGGGTAAGGATGATTCTGAGAAAGCCTAGAACTATATGGGAGGACCTGGTCAATGGCCTGAAGACAGCTGGGACCACAGTCACAAAGATTACAATTAATGACACAGTACACCGTAATGGTTTAAAATCCTGAAGGGCAAACAAGGCCCCCTGCTCACGCCAGCACATCTCCAGGCCCGTTTGAAGTTGACCAGTGACCATCTGGATCAGGGGTGGGCAACTTGTTCCAGAAAGGGCCAAGAGGGTGCAGGTTTTCTTTGCAGCCACTGATTCCACCAGGTGATTTCACTGATTAACTGATTCCATCTGTTCAAAGTCATATTAATCAGTGATTATTTCATGAAATAAAATGCAAATTAATTATTTAAAAATCATACAATGTGATTTTCTGACTTTTTTTAAGATTCTGTCTGTGCCAGTTCAAGTGTACCTACGATAAAAATTACACACCTCTCCATTCTTTGTAGGTGGGAAAACATGCAAAATAGACAGTGGATCAAATACTTATTAACCTCACTGTACATATACATACAACTTCAAAGTTTACATACCCTGGCAGAATTTTATTTTATTTTTTTTATTTTTTTGGCCATTTGTCAGAGAATATTGATAACACAAAACTTTTGATTCACTCATGGTTTGTGGTTGGGTGAAGCCATTTATTGTCAAACAACTGTGTTTACTCATTTTAAATCATAATGACAACAGAAACTACCCAAATGACCCTGATCAAAAGTTTACATACCCCTGTTCTTAATAGCGACTTGAGGTTGAGATTCTGGAGGGATCCTAGAGAACACTATAGATTTTCTAACAACCATTAAGACTTTGACAGTTGCCATCACTCTATATTGGGGTTTTGGATATTTAACTATTCGTCTCACATTGAAAAACTAGGATACCCGACAATACTGAATTTTTATATAACGATTCCTTCTTACCTGATAATGTTTTTTCCACAAAAGCTTCCACAGTAGCCTCTGTGTCTGCAACCTCCTCCATAGAGTCATCGTTAGCTAGCTCCTTATGAAGTTCTACTGGAGGAAGTCCTTCTATAACTCTCTCTTCTGCGCTTGACTCCTCAGCCACATCCTCAGAAGGCTCCTCTTCAGCTCCTTCTGAAGGTACTGGCTCATCTTCTTCAGCAGGCTCCTCAACATATACTTCTGAATGTACTTCATTTTCTTCAGCAGGCTCCTCTTCAACGTCTTCTGTACGCGCTGCATTGTTGTCTTCAGCAGGCTCCTCACCATCCCTTTCTAAATATATTTCATCTTCTTCAGCATGGTTCTCTTCAACTAATTCTGAAGGTACTGCATCATCATCTTCAGGAGTCTCTTCACCATCCCTTTCTGAAGGCATTTCATCTTCTTCAGCAGGTTCCTCACCATACCTTTCTGAATGTAGTATATCATCTTCAGCATGGTCCTCTTCAACTAACTGTGAAGGTGCATCATCATCCTCATCATCTTCAGGAGTCTCCTCAACAGCCCCTTCTGAAGGTGCTGCCTCCTCTTCTTCAGGCGTCTCCTCAACAGCCCCCTCTGAAGGTGGTGCCTCCTCTTCTTCAGGAGTCTCCTCAACAGCATTTGCTTCTGTCTTCTCTCCCTCAGCTTCTGCTACTTCTTTCACCACTTCTTGTGAAGAAACAGACTCATCTTCCTCATGCATCTCAGGAGAATCTTCTGATGGTGCAAATGTCTCCTCTATTGATGTCTGCACCCTATCCAGAACATCTTCCACTGCTTCCTTTTCAATATCCAGATTATTCATCTTCTCAGAAGGTGAAGCCTAAATGAAAGCATTATCACCAACAGGTTAGCGGAAAAATGTCTGACCGCATTTTGCCACTGCAATAAGTCACACCTGCTAACATTTGAATTTACTAATGTGGGCACCCACATGTGGCCAAGTGCGACAACGGCACGAAGCGCAACTAGGGGGTCTGCCCGGACCCACACAACTGCTGGACTAATGGCCGTTCCACACAAAACTCATGCAGGATGCGCGGGAAAATGCCAGGACTGTCCCACCCAATGCGGGACGGTTGGCAGCTCTCAGGATATTGACCTAAAATATTTCTAACTTTTAGATGAGCAGCGGTTTATGACACATCTAGCTACAGCTATTAGCTCATAAGCAAAACAAAACAATAAAATATGCTTCTTTTAAGTTGTCAACAGCAAAAACAACTGAAATAATTCTGACACTGACATGGAATCACAATGAATGGCTCTACTGTCATTATAAACAGAGTCCACAATCATTAACTTTTGATGCTCAAAGTTCATTTGGGATGTTCTTAATCCTTTCATGGGTTCATAATAATAAACACTTACAGCTTCAAAACATATTCTGAAGACGGCTGCAATAATTAATAAATAATTAATTATGACACACATATAAATCAATTGATCCTACCACAAACAACAAAATCAGAACATGGTTTGAAAAAGAATCATTACAGGGCATAACAATGATAATCTAATTAAAATCAAGCCAACTTTAATGCATAACATCAACCAAAACACAACTTTGTTTAGCTTATGTAATAGCCAATTGATTATTCTGCCACCTGCTGGAGCAGTACTCTCCTGCACATGAGTTAAACAGCTAGCAACGGCAGAGAGAAACGCGATACTTGGGCGGCAAATATCACAAAGGATATACAAGAGATCAGAAAATTTAAACTGTAATTGAACAAACAAAATCTTTCCTCAGTACTGCACATTGTTCATGGCAAAAATTGTTATGAATCCCGCATGAAAATTAACACATCACATGTTGTGCTGCCACCTGCTGGACACTGGCACCAGTTGGACAGTTTAGGAATGTGCATCAATGTCAAACCTGAAAATGCCGTAAGATATAATATACTTGACTGGTGTTTCCTGTGTGTGGTGAGTGAAAACCAAGCTTTTGTAAAACACCGTGAAACCCTGCCTGTCAGCTAATGGCAGCAGTATGATGGATTATTCTTTAAAAAAGAAAGAAAGACACAAGGCCTATTCACTTTACACATCGATTTCAGTCTATGCTTTGGAGATCGATTTTAAGATGTGAATGCACTTACGACATGCTACACAACACACTGACAGATTGTTCCATGATGGATCCCGCCAGATGTGTCTCTTAATTAGGTGAGCAGGTGTTGGAAGTGCACCATGGACACAGCACAATTTCATGACAAAGATCACTGTGGTCCCAAAAAGAACCGGATTTTACTACTTTTATAGCAAAAGCAGTAGCAATGAAATTGCTATTTTGGGAATAACCATGTTGTGTCTGATGATTTGGGGATGTTCATGTTGTTATACGGTCGCAAACAGACTTTTTTGCGATCGGCTATTTGCGACCGTATAACAGCATGAATGTCCGCAAATCAGACACAAGGGGGTTATTCCCATTCTAATTCAATTCCATCGTTTGCACCATTTATTTTTCTGTAAGTAATTCGGTCGGCGAGGCTTACCGTCAAGCCGAGGCTAAGCCGCTCAAACAGCGGTCAGGGCGCGGAGTAATCCATCAAATGTGAAAATCCATCAAATGTGAAATGGTAATTCTGTATAAGAATCCACATCAATACTTTCATATTGTAGCTTAAATTCACCCATTTAGGCAGCGGCATCAGTACGCGACTTTCTCTGGCTCTCAGCTAACAGCACTAACAGCTAGCAGCATGTGCAGCCAGTGTTCTGTGGAATTGTGTGTCTTGCCTCATAAATCGACAGTTCTGCTTCCCAACAATACTGCACATGCATGTGCAGTTGCGCGGAGGGCAGGAATGATATCTCGTCAGAACACCGGTCAGGACGTGGATTAATACATCCAAATGTGAAATGTCAAATATTTTGCCACCTTTACCCTGATATTATATTTATTATTATTATAATAGATGCAGAAGCACGCGTCCCTCACACAGATGTTCAATTTTACAACTGCTACCAATTTTATTATTATGTAAATAATAGTCTTCATTTCAATCAGCAACATGACAAATGGGTTTGGTTTTTCACCGTATCATTGAACAAATTGTGGTTAATGAGCAACGATGCAAAATATTTCTTTCTGCACCTATGCAAACCTTATGTGTGCAGCATGATTGATAAATCCCTTATTTATTCAGGTGGGAGGGGTTTTATGTTGGGTAATTTGCAAATTACATATATGAAAAACAAAGCTTCCTGTGCACCCGTGTCCGTGCAAAATAGTCCACACTGCAGATAAAAAAAACACATTTGAGACTAGCTGCTCAAGCCTACAAGAATACTATCCATCTTTTCCAAGATTAAAAACTACCTTAAACTAATTTAAATGAAGGAGTGTCGAGCAGCCATCCCATCACTCATTAGGCATGTGTGAAACATACAAGTATAACAAAAATAAACAACATACCTCCTCCTCATTGACATCATCCTCCATAACATCCTCAAGGACTTCAGGTTCCTCCTCAAAAACCTGAATGAAAATATAACCACATGGAATCAGCTAAATGTGCTCCACAGGCAGAAGCCCCTTAGTGTTGTCCATTTATTTACTTTGCTTCTTAAATATGCTTGTTTTTTTTCGCTACATTCATCTCGTCGGGAAACTAAACAAATGCTAGTCCTTCCACTTTAAGATGATAGGTACCAGATTCACACTAACGAGCGCCACGAGCTTAGCTTATGACAAGCTAAAAGTGGACGCTCTCGTTTTGGCCAAACAACTTTCCACAGTTTCTGGGGATTCTGTTAGTACACGCCTGCGGCCGACGTGCTTGATGAATTCCTGCGCAAAAAGTAGTTCCCAGATAATTGATGAGTATATCACATCTACATTAATTCTAAAATTTACCAGTAATAAAATTATGAAGATAACTGAAGTTTTAAGAGTGGCCGTAATAAATATTTAAGAAACTTAAAGTTTATGAGCAACTTCACCTGTTATTTGCTCAAGCACATTGTAAACATTGACATGATGGAGTTTGATGCGGAAGAGTTCAGAAAGATATGATTGGAATGTTTTGATGACCATTTACAGTTGGCAATGAAAGACTTGGGTGTTAACTTCGTGTTAAAGTCAGAACAAGAAGCTGCACTGAAAGAGATCTATCTGGGAAGAGACACTATGTGTGTTGTTACTCCAACAAGAGCGGCACACTGAGCAGGGTGGAGAAAGTAGTCCAGCGAACTCAATCTGTGGGCACGAGCTATCCCACAATGCCAAAATAGCAGAGATGTCGGTCCAATTAGAGCGGCACTCTGAGCAGGGTAGTGCCAGATTATCTTGGAGTAACAGTGCTTTGTGGCAACATCAGCCTGATATATACCAACCTCAGGACTTTCCTCGGGCTCTTCTTCAGCCTCAGGTTCTGGTTCAGACATGGATGCAGACACCTCGGGTGCAACCTGAGGTTGAGATTCTGGAGGAACCAAGAGAACACTATAGACCTTCTGACAAAGGCAGCTCATCATACACATGCTCCCATTGCACAGTAAATGAATACAGGCATATTTGTGAAAAGGACTCTGCACCTCTTCTCAAATGTTTTTAATGTCATTTTTTTTGGAGGTAACAAATAAAACATAAAAACAGTAATAGTGACAAAACATCAAGTGAGTACAAGTGTACTTACTGGAGGTGAGAATCATAATAAGAACAATAATCAGAACAGCCTGCAGTGCAGTTATGAGTGTACTACGAGTTTAAAAGCATGTTCACTGCATGTGAGTGATGAGAATGTATGTCTGCATTCATGTGTTTTATATGTGTGTGTAAGTAGAAATATGTACTCGGCACGCTGCTTATCCCAGGATACCGCAGGTCTGTGACTCCTCTTGGATGGGATGCCGGTCCATCGCATGATACTCACACAGCCAAGGACCCAAAGGTGGTCAGATCGTGTGTCTGGCACCAGTGCACACTCCAGAACCTGACCTGCTCTGTGTCCACATAATATTACTCTCAAATTCTCTATGATTATGTTACGTTATGCTACATTTTTTTAAGTATTGAAATAGAAAAAATTCTTTGCTTTTACGAAAGATTTTATTGAACTGTTTTCAGTTGTGCTCAATTTCCTAAAATTTATTTTTGTCGTGAATACGTTTTCCTGAGGCTGTTTAACCAGTACAATAATGAATAACTGAAGTTTTACATTTGTACTGTGACAGTGTTCACATTAGATCAAATTTCTTTATTTTTTGGTGTGTGTGTGTGTGGGGGGGGGGGGGGGGGGGGGGGTACATGTAAATTCTGGGTGTGGGTCTCTGTTTGCACACAGAAAATGTCCAGATTTGAATCTTCTGTCTGGGGTGTTAGAGGATGGACAGACTGATGAATTCTGTCAGGTCTGCAGCAACCTCACATACTTTTATTTTGAAATACAGGCTGTTATTGTGGAATGTGACAAACAGGCTTGTTGTTTTCAAAAACTACTGATTTCTCACAAATTATTGGCCCGATCCTGTTGCTGTTTTCACAACTTGAATCCTCATGAAAAAACGCATAGGTATGCCAAAAGATGAAAGTCAGCTCTTTCTGGATTTTAACTGATGCTCTGGACACACAAACACACAGAGGCCACTTCCCTTTTATTATACAGATAATAATAATGGTTTGTGTGGTGGCACAGATGGCAGAAACATTGTCCAGCTGAGTGCCACCCCCCCGGCTCAGTCTTGGCAGTGTTGCCCCCAGTAGATCCACTCTCCTCTCCAAAAGCATTGAAGGAGGAGCACATGCAGATGTACTTCTCACTTCTCAGAAATGACCAGTGTATGATCCTCCACTGGACGGGCTGAGGGGTTGTCTGGAAGCATTCCTCCATGCGCACCGGGATCAACTCAACCCCTGACACATTTTTCTCACATTTCTTGCACATTCTGAGTCTACATTCAGAGGGCTTTGTGACACCCATGGAAGCTCTGAGTATTTGGTGAGGACATTTGTCACGCTGCCATTTTTGCTTTGTTCAAAATTCAAGTGATACACAAGCAACACCCTGTGACCCACATTAGAGGATGGCAACAAACCGTGAATGTCACGCAAAATGTCATGTAATCCCTAGCAAAAGCTGTTCGCAAGCTGTCACAGCTTGGTGAGACATCACCCTTACCGTCCACCTGTTCTCTGGAACACTGTCAGCTGATAATGCCTACGTGTCAGCACAGGGGGCTGGTAAGGTCATACCTTACCCTTATGAAGTGTCCTGAGGTGACCTATGTTGTGGTTTGTGCTATATACGCACAGACGTACCTGATAGCGGCGAAAAAGTCTCCACTGTGACAGCTTCAGTTATTTCTTCCACGGGCACAGCGTCTGGCTCAAACACGTCTGAGAGAAGCATGAGAAGGGAAAGTGTCAGAACAAACAGGAATGATAAAAAAAATCCCCCCCCCCCCCCCCCCCCCCCACACACACACACCTGGATAGGTTAGGTTTTTGACCTCTTAAAATGTTTGATAATCTAGTGCTCCATTAGTTTTTTGTTGTATTTTTGCTCATCAGTGAACCAAAATAACATCTGAGGTATCCAAATGTTTGTATAGTGTATCCAGAAAAGCCTTATTCAAAAATGGATGAAATTCATTTTTTCCTCTATTCTATACACAACACCCTATAATAACATGATTTTTTTATTTTATTTTAAAAACGTATTAAAAAACAACAACTAAGAAATCACCTGTACATAAGTATTCACACCCTTTGCTCAATACTTTGTTGATGAACCTTAGGCAGCAACTACAGCCACAAGTCTTCTTGAATATGATGCCACAAGCTTGGCACACCCATCTTTGGACAGTTTTGCCCATTCCTCTTTGTAGCACATCTGAAGTTCCATCAGTTTGGAAGAGGAGTGTCAGTGCACAGCCATTTTCAGATCTCTCCAGAGATGTTCAATTGGATTCAGATCTGGGACATTCACAGAGTTGTCCTGAAGCCACTCCTTTGATATCTTGGTCACTGTCCTGCTAAAAGATAAACCATCGCCCCAGTCTGAGGTCAAGAGCAGATTTTCATACTGGATGTCAGCAATGTACATTGCTGCATTCATCTTCCCCTCAATCTTGACTAGTCTCCCAGTTCCTACAGCTGAAAAACATCCACACAGCATGATGCTGCCACCACCAGGCTTCACTGTAGGGATGGTGCCTGGTGTTCTCCAAACGTGAGGCCTGGCATTCATGCCAAAGAGTTCAATCATGCAATGTTTTTTCCCTGCCGGAATTCTTTGTGTGTGTGTGTGTGTGTGTGTGTGTGTGTGTGTGTGTGTGTGTGTGTGTGTGTGTGTGTGTGTGTGTGTGTGTGTGTGTGTGTGTGTGTGTGTGTACACAGGGTCTTCATTACCTTCTGGTGTAGGCTTGGGCTCAGTGGCCTCTTGTGGTGCAGCAGTCTCTTCATGGGTAGCAACAACTGCCTTCTGTTGTAGTCCTACATGAGATGATGCAGAGTTTGTTGGTGTGGAAACATCCCATTATATATATACATATATATATATATATATATATATATATATATATATATATATATATATATATATATATATATATATATATATATATATATATATATATATACACTCAACAAAAATATAAACGCAACACTTTTGGTTTTGCTCCCATTTTGTATGAGATGAACTCAAAGATCTAAAACTTTTTCCACATACACAATATCACCATTTCCCTCAAATATTGTTCACAAACCAGTCTAAATCTGTGATAGTGAGCACTTCTCCTTTGCTGAGATAATCCATCCCACATCACAGGTGTGCCATATCAAGATGCTGATTAGACACCATGATTAGTGCACAGGTGTGCCTTAGACTGCCCACAATAAAAGGCCACTCTGAAAAGTGCAGTTTTATCACACAGCACAATGCCACAGATGTCGCAAGATTTGAGGGAGCGTGCAATTGGCATGCTGACAGCAGGAATGTCAACCAGAGCTGTTGCTCATGTATTGAATGTTCATTTCTCTACCATAAGCAGTCTCCAAAGGCGTTTCAGAGAATTTGGCAGTACATCCAACCAGCCTCACAACCGCAGACCACATGTAACCACACCAGCCCAGGACCTCCACATCCAGCATGTTCACCTCCAAGATCGTCTGAGACCAGCCACTCGGACAGCTGCTGAAACAATCGGTTTGCATAACCAAAGAATTTCTGCACAAACTGTCAGAAACTGTCTCAGGGAAGCTCATCTGCATGCTCGTCGTCCTCATCGGGGTCTCGACCTGACTTCAGTTCGTCGTCGTAACCGACTTGAGTGGGCAAATGCTCACATTCGCTGGCGTTTGGCACGTTGGAGAGGTGTTCTCTTCACGGATGAATCCCGGTTCACACTGTTCAGGGCAGATGGCAGACAGCGTGTGTGGTGTCGTGTGGGTGAGCGGTTTTCTGATGTCAGTGTTGTGGATCGAGTGGCCCATGGTGGCGGTGGGGTTATGGTATGGGCAGGCGTCTGTTATGGACGAAGAACACAGGTGCATTTTATTGATGGCATTTTGAATGCACAGAGATACCGTGACGAGATCCTGAGGCCCATTGTTGTGCCATACATCCAAGAACATCACCTCATGTTGCAGCAGGATAATGCACGGCTCCATGTTGCAAGGATCTGTACACAATTCTTGGAAGCTGAAAATGTCCCAGTTCTTGCATGGCCGGCATACTCATCGGACATGTCACCCATTGAGCATGTTTGGGATGCTCTGGACCGGCGTATACGACAGCGTGTACCAGTTCCTGCCAATATCCAGCAACGTCGCACAGCCATTGAAGAGGAGTGGACCAACATTCCACAGGCCACAATTGACAACCTGATCAACTCTATGCGAAGGAGATGTGTTGCACTGCATGAGGCAAATGGTGGTCACACCAGATACTGACTGGTATCCCCCCCAATAAAACAAAACTGCACCTTTCAGAGTGGCCTTTTATTGTGGACAGTCTAAGGCACACCTGTGCACTAATCATGGTGTCTAATCAGCATCTTGATATGGCACACCTGTGAGGTGGGATGGATTATCTCAGCAAAGGAGAAGTGCTCACTATCACAGATTTAGACTGGTTTGTGAACAATATTTGAGGGAAATGGTGATATTGTGTATGTGGAACAAGTTTTAGATCTTTGAGTTCATCTCATACAAAATGGGAGCAAAACCAAAAGTGTTGCGTTTATATTTTTGTTGAGTGTATATAGACACACACACTAAATATGTATATGTAATGAGTCACTGCCTGAGCAGATTTAAAACAAGTCCAGAACTGGCAAATCCCCTCTCAGCTTTAGATAAAATTCTATTTGATATCATGACCTAAACACATCAGCCAGAATCTTGCAGCTGCCTTTGAGTCATATGGAGGTTGTGTCAAAAAAGTCTAGCTCATGTCATACGGTTTGTCTGAGCAAAAATATGATTTTGCACTCATTAACTGTGACCTGATATACAAACACTATTGACATGGAGAGCGTTACCCCTATTGGACTTACCCATGTATCAAGTTTTGGTAGTTTGGCACCAAGGGTCTTGAGGATATGCAATCAGGTGCACAATGTAATTTTTTCCTCTGTATATCAGAGAAGGGAGTTGAAATCACACAGTCAAGATGTGCTTGTAGTGTAGACTTTTAGCTTTACTTCAAGGAATTTAACAAAAACACTGCATTAAAATGTGTGCTGCCTTTGGCTTTTTCAAGATTTAAATTACAAAAAGAATTTTCTTTGGCAATGTCATAATATCATTTATTAGCATTTAAATAGGAGATTCATAATATGACATTGCCAGTATCATCAAAATTTACATTGTCTGGCATAAAAAAATTCTAAATATGTAGTTCCCCTGAAGGAGAAAATTTCAAACGAACAGATTGCCTTGAACTACGTTCAGTAGTGGCCCATACATTCTATGATAGCAACATCACAGATCATGTGGGGGGTGTGAAGGATGCTGGAAAGCAAATGGCGACAACCAAACAGAGCACAGAAGCATAGTGATGCCAGCTGCCTGCTCTCTCATAGAAAATAATCCAACATGCTGGAAAACGCTCAAAAACAGCTGATTTCTGTATAAATCTCATATGTTTCTCATACATTTTGTAAATATTAATGAGAAATAAACACTTCTAAATCTAAAAACTCTGTCTTTGAAACCAGCATCTCTGAAGTGATTTACAAGACATCTTATGGATGTTAGTGTTGTGTGGGCCGCGGAAGAGGAGGTACTGCTGGCCCACAACCAAAGGGCGCCCTGCCTGAAGTGCGGGCTTCAGGCACGAGAGGGCGCTGCCGCCTCACAGGAACAGCCGGGGGTGACAGCTGTCACTCATCAACTATGAAAGCTGTCACCAATCACCAGGTCATCAACCACCCTACAAAAGCCGGATGACATCACCACCGCGTCACCGAGATATCGTCTACCTTTAAGGTAACACCTCAGCCGTGATTGTGCCGTGCGCACATTACTTTTCTATTTTGTGATATTGTTTCAGGAGACTACTCACTGTTGTCGTCTGGCGGAGTGGTGACAAAGTGAAGGGCGTTCACTTGTCACACCGAATTGCAGAGACAACCGGAGTTGAACTGTGTTGTAGGTGGAGCTGTTGTTCCCACCTGGAAAGAAACACTTGCTGACTATTTACTGGGTGTGTTTTCACACACTCATTACTTCTGTTCTTCTGCTTCCTGCCCGCAGTACCAGATCCGACAGTCGGAGACGGTGACCACCTGGGGGCTCAGGACTTGGCGGCTCCAGTATCCTTTGGGTTCGGTGGCAGCGTAAATCATGTGGGATCCGGTTCTATTCGGGACGGACGTCTCCTATCCTCGAGCCTACCCACACATCACCTTGTATATTTTGATTGTGATCCAAATTCTATGTTTGTCTGTATTCTCATTTCACAACAGTAAAGTGTCGTATTTTTGGCTCATCTATTGTCCGTTCATTTACACCCCCTGTTGTGGGTCCGTGTCACTACACTTTCCCAACAGGATATCTCGGCCAATCGTCATGGATCCTGAGGAGCGTGAACCATCTGTTGGACAGCCAATGGAAGAGCAGGGTGCACAGGCATCTGCAGGTGGCGTGATTGGTGAGTTGCAGCAAATCCTCACCGCCTTCTTTGGATCTAATGACCGAGCAGAACGTCATCCTCAATCGCAGGATGGAGGCTCTCACCGCGCGGGTGGAAGCGCGTGCTCAGGGCACTGCTGCAGCTCCTCCTCCTGCTGACCCAGTGCCGAATACAGACATTCCACTGGTCATTCAACGACCCCCCCCCCCCCACCATCCCCTGAAGCATACATAAGTCCCCCAGAGCCGTACGGGGGTTGTGTGGAGATGTGCGCGGACTTTTTAATGCAGTGTTCGCTCGTCTTTTCACAGAGTCCCGTGATGTACGCATCAGACGCCAGTAGGGTGGCTTATGTAATTAATTTGCTTCGAGGCACGCGCCTGGGCTACGGCGCTATGGGAGCAGAATTCATGGCTCCTTACCTCTTATACTGGGTTTGTGAGGGAGTTCAGAACAGTATTTGATCACCCAAACAGAGGCGAGACTGCTTCAACAACGCTGCTGTCAATGAGACAGGGGCGTCGGAGTGCAGCTGAGTATGCGGTCAACTTCCGCATCGCGGCTGCGAGGTCCGGCTGGAATACCGCTGCACTCTGCGCCGCCTTCGTAAACGGACTGTCGTCAGTCCTGAAGGAGCATTTGGCGGCTAAGGATGAGCCGCGGGATTTAGATGGGCTTATTGATCTGGTCATACGATTAGACAATCGGTTAGAGGAACGCCGTCGGGAGCGAGACAAAGGGCGTGGTCGGGTACGCGCCGTCCCTCTCCCTTCCGGGTCCGAAAAGGTACCGCCCTCCCCACGCTCCACTGCCTCAGCGCTCCGTGTGGCGACAGCTCCCCCTGCTGACGATGCTATGGACACGAGCAGGGCTAAAGTCAGAGCCACTAACAGACAAAGGAGACTGGCCCGCAGAGAGTGCTTTATCTGCGGCTCAAGCGAGCATCAGCAGAGAGACTGCCCCAAACGGTTAAACACCAACGCCCGCTCTTAGAAACTGGGCTAAGGGTGGGCCAAGAAATTCACGTGGGACAAACCCATCTTTCTGCACGACTCCCAGTTACGATCCTGAGTGGGGATCTAACCCTTCAGCCCCCTGCACTGGTGGACACGGGGTCAGAAGGGAATCTGCTGGACAGCAGATGGGCAAGGGAGGTAGGGCTCCCTCTGGTGGCGCTTCCTTCGCCATTGAAGGTGCGGGTGCTAGATGGCACTCTTCTCCCTTTAATCACACACAAGACACTACCTGTGACTCTGGTGGTGTCTGGGAATCATCGGGAGGAGATTGAGTTTTTTGTGACTCCTACCTCCTGCGTGATTCTGGGCTTCCCATAGATGATCAAACACAATCCCCGGATTGATTGGCCGTCTGGGGTGGTGGCTCAGTGGAGCGAAACCTGTCACCAGGAATGTCTAGGATCCTCGGTGCCACCCGGTTTGACTGCTAACGAGGAGGTTAAAGTTCCCCCCAATCTTGCGGCGGTGCCTGAGGAGTAGCACGATCTCGCTGACGTCTTCAGCAAAGATCTGGCAATCACTCTTCCCCCACACCATCCGTAAGATTGCGCCATTTATTTGATCCCGGGCACTGAGTACCCGTCCAGCCAGCTGTACAACCTCTCATTTCCGGAACGCGAATCAATGGAGACCTACATCCGGGACTCGTTAGCTGCCGGGCTGATCCGGAACTCCACCTCCCCGATGGGTGCAGGTTTCTTTTTTGTGGGCAAGAAAGACGGCAGCCTCCGTCCATGCATTGACTACAGGGGACTGAACGAGATCACGGTTCGCAACCGGTACCCTCTACCCCTGTTAGATTCGGTGTTCACGCCCCTGCATGGAGCCCAAATACTCACAAAACTCGATCTTAGGAATGCGTACCACCTGGTTCGGATCCGGAAGGGAGACGAGTGGAAGACGGCATTTAACACCCCATTTGGTCACTTTGAGTACCCGGTCATGCCGTTCGGCCTCACCAACGCCCCCATGAAGTTTCAAGCTTTGGTAAATGACATCTTGCGGGACTTCCTGCACCGATTCATCTTCGTATACCTAGACGATATTCTCATCTTTTCCCCGGATCCTGAGACCCATGTCCAGCATGTACGTCAGGTCCGGCAGCGGTTGTTAGAGAACCGGCTGTTTGTCCTTCCTGGGGTTTATAATCTCCTCCAACTCCGTCACCCCTGATCCGGCCAAGGTTGCGGTGGTGAGAGACTGGCCCCAACCGACAAGCCGTAGGAAGCTGCAACAGTTCCTCGGCTTTGCGAATTTCTACAGGAGGTTCATTAAGGGCTACAGTCAGGTAGTTAGCCCCCTGACAGCTCGGACCTCCTCCAAAGTACCATTTACCTGGTCGGATCGGTGCGAGGCCGCGTTTAGGGAGTTGAAACGCTGGTTTTCGACTGCACCAGTTCTGGTGCAGCCCGATCCTAGCCGCTAGTTTATGGTAGAAGTGGATGCCTCGGACTCAGGGATAGGAGCTGTGCTGTCCCAGAGCGGGGAGTCCGATAAGATTCTCCATCCTTGTGCCTATTTTTCACACAGGTTGACCCCAGCTGAGCGGAACTATGACGTGGGCAATCAGGAACTCCTCGCGGTGAAAGCAGCTCTTGAGGAGTGGAGACATCTGTTAGAGGGAGCCGCGGTACCATTTACGGTTTTCACGGACCACCGGAACCTGGAGTATATCAGGACCGCCAAGCGGCTGAACCCCAGGCAAGCCCGCTGGTCATTGTTCTTCGGGCGTTTTGACTTCTGGATCACCTACCGCCCCGGGACCAAGAACCAAAGATCGGATGCCCTGTCCCGGGTTCACGAAGTCGAAGTCAAAACCGAGCTGTCGGATCCGCCGGAATCCATCCTACCCGAGTCCACTGTCGTGGCCAGCCTCACCTGGGACGTGGAGAAGACCGTCCGGGAGGCCCTGGCACAGAACCCGGACCCGGGGATGGGCCCAAGGAACAAACTTTACATCCCACCAGAAGCCAGAGCTGCTGTCCTGGACTTCTGTCACGGTTCCAAGCTCTCCTGTCATCCAGGGGTGCAAAGGACCGTGGCAGTGGTCCGGCAGCGCTTCTGGTGGGCGTCCATGGAAGCCGACGTCCGGGACTATGTCCAGGCTTGTATCACCTGCGCCAGGGGTAAAGCTGACCATCAACGGGCACAGGGACCAGCCGTTACCTGTGCCCCATCGCCCCTGGTCCCACATCGGCCTGGACTTCGTCACGGGCCTCCCGCCGTCCCAGGGCATGACTACCATCCTCAGGATAGTGGACCGGTTCTCCAAGGCGGCCCACTTCGTGGCCCTTGCCGAAGCTCCCTACGGTCCAGGAGAGAGCAGACCTCCTGGTCCACCACGTCGTGCGTCTGCATGGGATACCTACTGACATTGTCTCCAATCATGGTCCCCAGTTCTCCTCTCAGGTCTGGAGGAGTTTCTGCCGAGAACTGGGGGCCACCGTGAGCGTCTCGTCCGGGTGGGGGGGTCTTGTGAGGGGGGCGTCCTGTTGTGTGGGCCGCGGAAGAGGAGGTACTGCTGGCCCACAACCAAAGGGGGCCCTGCCTGAAGTGCGGGCTTCAGGCACGAGAGGCCGCTGCCGCCTCACAGGAACAGCCGGGGGTGACAGCTGTCACTCATCAACTACGACAGCTGTCACCAATCACCAGGTCATCAACCACCCTACAAAAGCCGGACGACATCACCACCGCGTTGCCGAGATATCGTCTACCTTTAAGGTAATACCTCAGCCGTGATTGTGCCGTGCGCACATTACTTTTCTATTCTGTGATATTGTTTCAGGAGACTACTCATTGTTGTCGTCTGGCAGAGTGCGGAGTGGTGACAAAGTGAAGGGCGTTCACTTGTCACACCGAACTGCAGAGACAACCGGAGTTGAACTGTGTTGTAGGTGGAGGTGTTGTTCCCACCTGGAAAGAAACACTTGCTGACTATTTACCGGGTGTGTTTTCACACACTCATTACTTCTGTTCTTCTGCTTCCTGCCCGCAGTACCAGATCCGACAGTCAGAGACGGTGACCACCTGGGGGCTCAGGACTCGGCGGCTCCAGTATGCTTCGGGTTCGGTGGCACCGGAAATCGTGTGGGATCCGGTTCTACTCGGGACGGGCATCTCCTATCCTCGAGCCTACCCACACATCACCTTGTATATTTTGATTGTGATCCAAATTCTATGTTTGTCTGTATTCTCGTTGTGCACATTTCACAACAGTAAAGTGTTGTATTTTTGGCTCATCTATTGTCCGTTCATTTACGCCCCCTGTTGTGGGTCCGTGTCACTACACTTTCCCAACAGTTAGCATGCAAGTCCCATGTATGCACATCACGCAAGGTCAAAGATAAATTACGGTAATTTCAAAACCTCATGCATGTACACACGCACTTCCTTCTGAAGAAGGCATTAAAAGTAAGATAACATATTCACTATGGAATTTCCCCCAGGTAAATATGTTCTGTATTAATAATTAGTAGTAATTAATTTTAAAATGAGCTGTAATTGTACAACATGTTTAAAAAATAAACCGACATTGTAATGCTTGGATTTCAGTAGAAATTAAATTTGGTCAGTTTTGTGAAATTTGAAAGGACATTCAGCTTTAACCATTTGGCATTACAGCCATTTGCATATATATGCCTCTATTTTCAGAACCCATAAGTAATTAGACAAATGAAATGTAAGGACTACTCTTCATACAAAATCACTTACAGTGGGACTCCAAAAGTGCAACATTTTCATCCTACGCATCACCAGTTAACCAGCTTTATCATGGCATTGCTCAGAGATTTTTCTTAGAAATAAAATGTGTTTGCAAGAAAGAACACAAAAGAATCTAATGGAGATTTGCTGTTTTTTTTTTTTTTTTCCTTGTTAGAAAATTAGGAATGTCCAGATCTGAATGCAGAGGCATTTTTTTATTGATCTATACTGGATTTACTCAAGTCACACAGATCAGTCTGTGCTCTCTGTTCTGCTCTGCTTCATGCTTTCTTTTGCACAGCAGCAGTACCATGGTACACCTTTTCAAAGCATATTGACACGCACTTCAAATGTTCTCTGACAACAGAGGGACTGTTTATACAGATGGCTGTCATTTCTAAATGGCTAACAGATTATTTTTTGTAAAAATCCCTTGAATTAAACCTAAAAATCTACATGACAAGCACATCTTGGCCGTTTTCCTGTGGTGGTGTACAGAAGCAAAGTTAAATAGTAAATGGACTGCATCCATATCGATCTTTTGCACCTGAAGCCGATGCTCAAAATACTTTACAATGATCTCATGTTCAAACACTCATGTGAATGTGTTATCATGCAAGACACAACTGCACAGTCGGAGCAGCTTGGGACTGAAGAACCTCACTCAAGGAACTTCAGTGAGTTTCCTGTCTGATGGGGCAATTAATCATGGAATCTCTGGTCACATGGTCGCTACCCTTACCAAAAAAATAGTACTGATAAGTATATAAAAAGTAAACTAGAAGTATACTTGAAACATACTTGCATATACTACTTTTTGGTAAGGGTATGCTAACCTCTAGAAATAAAACCTCTAAATCCTCGATGAAACATAATTCTCATTACTCTTGCTTGCCTCTACTGGTGGTTGGCTCTCACTGCGGTATTGTATCACTTCCTGTTCCGGAGCACAGCGGTGTTTTGCGTTCTGTTAGCTGTTTAATCTGCGCAGTTAGATTGATCTAGTTAAGTAGATAACGATTTGTTTCACAGTGTAATCTTCACGTGCCTTAACTAAAGCACCCCCTCTGCTGAATTACCTCTAAATTATTTACACATTATTCACTTTGTGTGTTTTTAGGAATCCGCTAGCTTAGTGCAGCTACTAGCTCTTAGCCGATTTAGCATGGCGGCTTCTCCTGTCTCTCCTGCACTTTTCTGCTCTGGGTGTGAAATGTTTAGTTATTCCTCGGCCTCCTTTAGCAGTAATGGTACTTGTAATAAGTGTAGCTTATTCGTAGCTTTGGAGGCCAGGCTGGGCGAATTGGAGACTCGGCTCTGCACCGTGGAAAATTCTACAGCTAGCCAGGCCCCTGTAGTCGGTGCGGACCAAGGCAGCTTAGCCGCCGTTAGTTCCCTTCCAGCAGATCCTGAGCAGCCGGGAAAGTAGGCCGACTGGGTGACTGTGAGGAGGAAGTGTAGCCCTAAACAGAAGCCCCGTGTACACCGCCAACACACCCACCGAGAATCAAACTCTGGTTATTGGCGACTCTGTTTTGAGAAATGTGAAGTTAGCGACACCAGCAACCATAGTCAATTGTCTTCCGGGGGCCAGAGCAGGCAACATTGAAGGAAATTTGAAACTGCTGGCTAAGGCTAAGCGTAAATTTGGTAAGACTGTAATTCACGTAGACAGTAATGACACCCGGTTATGCCAATCGGCGGTCACTAAAATTAACATTGAATCTGTGTGTAACTTTGCAAAAACAATGTCGGACTCTGTAGTTTTCTCTGGGCGCCTCCCCAATCAGACCGGGAGTGACATGTTTAGCCGCATGTTCTCCTTGAATTGCTGGCTGTCTGAGTGGAGCCCAAAAAATGAGGTGGGCTTCATAGATAATTGGCAAAGCTTCTGGGGAAAACCTGGTCTTGTTAGGAGAGACGGCATCCATCCCACTTTGGATGGAGCAGCTCTCATTTCTAGAAATCTGGCCAATTTTCTTAAATCCTCCAAACTGTGACTATCCAGGGTTGGGACCAGGAAGCAGAGTTGTAGTCTTACACACCTCTCTGCAGCTTCTCTCCCCCTGCCATCCCCTCATTACCCCATCCCCGTAGAGATGGTGCCTGCTCCCAGACCACCAATAACCAGTAAAAATCTAAGCATAAAAATTCAAAAAGAAAAAATAATATAGCACCTTCAACTGCACCACAGATTAAAACAGTTAAATGTGGTCTATTAAACATTAGGTCTCTCTCTTCTAAGTCCCTGTTAGTAAATGATATAATAATTGATCAACATATTGATTTATTCTGCCTTACAGAAACCTGGTTACAGCAGGATGAATATGTTAGTTTAAATGAGTCAACACCCCCGAGTCACACTAACTGCCAGAATGCTCGTAGCACGGGCCGAGGTGGAGGATTAGCAGCAATCTTCCATTCCAGCTTATTAATTAATCAAAAACCCAGACAGAGCTTTAATTCATTTGAAAGCTTGACTCTTAGTCTTGTCCATCTAAATTGGAAGTCCCAAAAACCAGTTTTATTTGTTATTATCTATCGTCCATCTGGTTGTTACTGTGAGTTTCTCTGTGAATTTTCAGACCTTTTGTCTGACTTAGTGCTTAGCTCAGATAATTATAGTGGGCGATTTTAACATCCACACAGATGCTGAGAATGACAGCCTCAACACTGCATTTAATCTATTATTAGACTCAACTGGCTTTGCTCAAAATGTAAATGAGTCCACCCACCAGTTTAATCATATCTTAGATCTTGTTCTGACTTATGGTATGGAAATTGAAGACTTAACAGTATTCCCTGAAAACTCCCTTCTGTCTGATCATTTCTTAATAACATTTACATTTACTCTGATG
Organism: Thalassophryne amazonica; assembly: GCF_902500255.1. Taxonomy (NCBI): domain Eukaryota; kingdom Metazoa; phylum Chordata; class Actinopteri; order Batrachoidiformes; family Batrachoididae; genus Thalassophryne; species Thalassophryne amazonica. The sequence continues at coordinate 19,303,596 of NC_047114.1, read as the reverse complement.
GACTATCCAGCAGTGGGGAATAAGTTTCATTACACTAGAAGTCTTTCAGAAAGCGCTGTAACTAGGTTTAAGGATATGATTCCTTCTTTATGTTCTCTAATGCCATATACCAACACAGTGCAGAGTAGCTACCTAAACTCTGTAAGTGAGATAGAGTATCTCGTCAATAGTTTTACATCCTCATTGAAGACAACTTTGGATGCTGTAGCTCCTCTGAAAAAGAGAGCTTTAAATCAGAAGTGCCTGACTCCGTGGTATAACTCACAAACTCGCAGCTTAAAGCAGATAAGTTGGAGAGGAAATGGCATCTCACTAATTTAGAAGATCTTCACGTAGCCTGGAAAAAGAGTCTGTTGCTCTATAAAAAAGCCAGCCGTAAAGCTAGGACATCTTACTACTCATCACTAATTGAAGAAAATAAGAACAACCCCAGGTTTCTTTTCAGCACTGTAGCCAGGCTGACAAAGAGTCAGAGCTCTATTGAGCCGAGCATTCCTTTAACTTTAACTAGTAATGACTTCATGACTTTCTTTGCTAATAAAATTTTAACTATTAGAGAAAAAATTTACTCATAACCATCCCAAAGAGGTATCATTATCTTTGGCTGCTTTCAGTGATGCCGGTATTTGGTTAGACTCTTTCTCTCCGATTGTTCTGTCTGAGTTATTTTCATTAGTTACTTCCTCCAAACCATCAACATGTCTATTAGACCCCATTCCTACCAGGCTGCTCAAGGAAGCCCTACCATTAATTAATGCTTCGATCTTAAATATGATCAATCTATCTTTATTAGTTGGCTACGTACCACAGGCTTTTAAGGTGGCAGTAATTAAACCATTACTTAAAAAGCCATCACTTGACCCAGTTATCTTAACTAATTATAGGCCAATCTCCAACCTTCCTTTTCTCTCAAAAATTCTTGAAAGGGTAGTTGTAAAACAGCTAACTGATCATCTGCAGAGGAATGGTCTATTTGAAGAGTTTCAGTCAGGTTTTAGAATTCATCATAGTACAGAAACAGCATTAGTGAAGGTTACAAATGATCTTATGGCCTCAGACAGTGGACTCATCTCTGTGCTTGTTCTGTTAGACCTCAGTGCTGCTTTTGATACTGTTGACCATAAAATTTTATTACAGAGATTGGAGCATGCCATAGGTATTAAAGGCACTACGCTGCGGTGGTTTGAATCATATTTATCTAATAGATTACAATTTGTTCATATAAATGGGGAATCTTCTTCACAGACTAAGGTTAATTATGGAGTTCCACAAGGTTCTGTGCTAGGACCAATTTATTCACTTTATACATGTTTCCCTTAGGCAGTATTATTAGACGGCATTGCTTAAATTTACATTGTTACGCAGATGATACCCAGCTTTATCTATCCATGAAGCCAGAGGACACACACCAATTAGCTAAACTGCAGGATTGTCTTACAGACATAAAGACATGGATGACCTCTGATTTCTTGCTTTTAAACTCAGATAAAACTGAAGTTATTGTACTTGGCCCCACAAATCTTAGAAACATGGTGTCTAACCAGATCCTTACTCTGGATGGCATTACCCTGACCTCTAGTAATACTGTGAGAAATCTTGGAGTCATTTTTGATCAGGATATGTCATTCAATGTGCATATTAAACAAATATGTAGGACTGCTTTTTTGCATTTGCGCAATATCTCTAAAATTAGAAAGGTCTTGTCTCAGAGTGATGCTGAAAAACTTATTCATGCATTTATTTCCTCTAGGCTGGACTATTGTAATTCATTATTATCAGGTTGTCCTAAAAGTTCCCTGAAAAGCCTTCAGTTAATTCAAAATGCTGCAGCTAGAGTACTGACAGGGACTAGAAGGAGAGAGCACCCATATTGGCCTCTCTTCATTGGCTTCCTGTTAATTCTAGAATAGAATTTAAAATTCTTCTTCTTACTTATAAGGTTTTGAATAATCAGGTCCCATCTTATCTTAGGGACCTCATAGTACCATATCACCCCAACAGAGCGCTTCGCTCTCAGACTGCAGACTTACTTGTAGTTCCTAGGGTTTGTAAGAGTAGAATGGGAGGCAGAGCCTTCAGCTTTCAGGCTCCTCTCCTCTGGAACCAGCTCCCAATTCGGATCAGGGAGACAGACACCCTCTCTACTTTTAAGATTAGGCTTAAAACTTTCCTTTTTGCTAAAGCTTATAGTTAGGGCTGGATCAGGTGACCCTGAACCATCCCTTAGTTATGCTGCTATAGACTTAGACTGCTGGGGGGTTCCCATGATGCACTGAGTGTTTCTTTCTCTTTTTGCTCTGTATGCACCACTCTGCATTTAATCATTAGTGATTGATCTCTGCTCCCCTCCACAGCATGTCTTTTTCCTGGTTCTCTCCCTCAGCCCCAACCAGTCCCAGCAGAAGACTGCCCCTCCCTGAGCCTGGTTCTGCTGGAGGTTTCTTCCTGTTAAAAGGGAGTTTTTCCTTCCCACTGTTGCCAAGTGCTTGCTCACAGGGGGTCGTTTTGACCGTTGGGGTTTTTCCGTAATTATTGTATGGCCTTGCCTTACAATATAAGGCGCCTTGGGGCAACTGTTTGTTGTGATTTGGCGCTATATAAATAAAATTGATTTGATTTGATTTAGAACACCTACCCAAAATTACAAAAATGGTACCATTGTTCACCTACTTATGGACTTTACTGATGGTCTAAAGTGTATCTACTGACAATATTTTGAGTAGGCAGGAGATCATAATTCCTATTCATTAAATAATGTGATTAGGTCTTCTTGACTGCAATACTGTCAGATGATTATAGATCCAAGCTTTGTCAGATTTATGGTAGATGTGAAAAATATAAATTATGTAGAACTGTGCTGTATATAAAAATCTATATAGAATATGGTGTCTATAAAAAGTCATTTCCTTGGTATATTACATATGACAAACAAAAGCTTCTTCATTGAAAATGTTAAAATATTTTAAACACTATTAAAAACATACACTGACTTCATAAATACCACATTTAATAGAACAAAATCATGATTTTCCCCCGCTACCTGGAAAACAGTCTTCCATTTGACATTTATTGATCTATAGAAGGCTTATAACAAGGTGGCATGTCAAGAGGTTGAGAGGAGCATGAGGAAAAAAGTACTATAGTACCATGTAAGGGAACAACATCCAGGGCTCGGCGCATTAGCTAAGCAATGCACAACATTTCTTTGCAGTAGACCTCTTGTTTAAGCACTTATCTTTCAGGCATGCTTATGAAATGTTGATTATTATGACTAAAGATTAGTCACCTTGTGTGCTGTTGACAAATTGTGCAAGTTTTGTTTTATAGATTACACTATGCAGGGCTCAACATAGCCGTTTGCCACTGGCCCGGCGCCGATTTGGCCCATTTTCGGGCTACTATGGGCCAATACAATCTATCAAATAATGGCTCGCTTCTTAAGTCCATTTCTTAACTCCTCTCAAAACCATTAAAATATGTCAATCGTGACTGTGAGTCACTTTTGTGCAGATCAAAGTCGCTAAGTGGGATCTTGTCTTGTGGCAGTCAGGAAACGAGAATCGTCCTCCGTTCCGTTGGCACACAGCTCAAAACGCTGCTCCAATCTCTGCTGAGAAAGACTCCGGTCGGAATTAATAACTTCAAAACGAACTGCCGCTTTAAATAAAATGACACCTCTTTCCAAAATACAGAAAATAAACTACAATCAAAAATGAGACATCCTGCATTCTTTATGAATGAAACTGATGCTGACGTGAAGCACAGCGAGCTGCAAAAGTTCAGCTCAGAGGTATGGAAAGACATTCATGCCAATAATGTCTGAAAGGAAATGCTTTTGACAAAAACTACAGATTTTGTTTATTTCTATTTATATTCAGAGATCAAGGATCCACCATGTAGAGTTTATTTAGGTCCAGAGTTTAAGGATCCAGTGACCAATTTCATATTTATTTACTTTAAGATTCAATAAAATGTTGTTGACATAGAAAGCCTTTAAAGCCTACTTTTAGTACACAGAAAATTCACAAGCGGTATCAATAAGGGAATCGATAAGGAATCGGATCGATAAGCGGAATCAATATTGGCATCGATAAAATCTTATCAATGCCCATCTCTAACCACGCTCCATGCTCCCGCAGAATCTCGTGCATATTGAAATGTATGTGTTGTCGATGCGTGGAGCGTGCGTTTTGCCGTTTCCGTCACTGATCTTCGGCAATGTTCGTTAGCATCTTTAAATGCACGGGAAGCTGCAAGAAACAATGACGAACAAGACGCAAATCTAACAGAACACTTTGAAATTCAAATTGAAATATGTTTAAACTACATCCACCCAAACCCAGACAACAACCAGGAAAGAGTTTTGCTAAAGGAATTGGCCAGAAGAGGAAGCTTAGTGATGATGAGTTAAGGGAGAGAGACAAGCTATATGAAAGAAACAAGAAGAAGAGAGATTTTGTCCCATCCTGGCCACAGAAATGGCCATGGCTTGGTCATGACCAAGAGAAGAATGAGGTTTTCTGCCAAATCTGCAGGACTTATCTGTCGTATGCTGACAAGTAAGTAAAGTATATGCTTGGTCATGGTAGACCCTGGCTGTTTTGAAGCTAGCTTAAAAGTCTAACAGGCTTGCCTTTGTGGAAACCCCACAATGACGACTTTAGCAAAGGAGCCAAGCATTTTTTTTTTCAATTTTTAGATCTGTAACTCCAATCCAGACAAGGCATACTTTTTAGTTTTGATATGGACCTACATCTGTATTTTACATTTCTGCCTGAGTTAGCCAACTCTGAGGGTTGCTTTAAAAATGCCCTCTAAATTTTATGGGAGTCACTTTATTTTTTTCCCCACTTGAGAATGCCCTCTGATAAATTCTATTTTTTTTTTATTTTATTTCATGGTCCAAAGACTATTTCATGTTTTTTTCTGGATTGGTTTATATTATATAGGCAGTTTTATTTGCAGGATTTCAAGGTGGAACATCATGAACTTTCGCACGCAAAACCATGGGCCAGTGCTCCTGCACTGTGGGCCAGTGGGGCAAATTGGTTTATGTCAAGCCCTGCTGTGTTTTACTGCACCAGAAGGGAGGAAATTCATTAGGGATGGGAAGACTAGTCGTAATAGTCTACTACGACTAGCTGGGGTACCCGGCGCTGCCCGAGTTAACCTGTTTTAGACATAGGCCAAATGCCAATCATTTTAATCAAAACAATTGCCCAACATTTGTTTTTGTAATGCTGCTGTCTTATAATAGATTAGATTTCATGTTTTTTCTGGATTGGTTTATATTATATAGGCAGTTTTATTTGCAGGATTTCAAGGTGGAATATCATGAACTGTCGTGCACAAAACCATGGGCCAGTGCTCCTACACTGTGGGCCACTAACTTCTAAATTCTACTGGTCCTACAATAGTCAACTATTTTTTTTATTAGTTGACTAGTCAAAAGCCATTTATTAAGTTCATTTAACACTTAGGAGACTAGACCTGTTGGAGCTGTCAACACTCCCTTCAGTCAGTGAAGAAAGAGTGTGAACCTTGGCATGTGAACTGATCGGCTCAGACGGGTCGTCTGTGCCTAGTAAATGAATGCCATCAACCAAAGTGTTTTCTGCATTGTTTATTCAGTAAAATAAAAACTTAATATCAGCAAAAATAACACAGAAACTGATATGTTCGTGAAAGGCTCATATTGGCTGATAATTTGAGCCACCCGATATCTGCTGGGCTCCGCTGTGCACACACTACAATAAGACTTGCATTCCTATGCTATGATGGCAAAACACGCCAGTTTTAGAACAGGTGTCACCAGTCCTGCTCCCAGAGATCACTTGCCCTGCTTGTTTTCCGTGTCTCCTGGCTGCAACCCCAGCTGGTTAATCATGTCAGGGTTGCCTACCCGACTGTGCCAGGTGGAACTGGAAGAGCTAGCAAACATATCGGGCAGGTAATCTCTGGAAGAAGGGTTGGTGATCCCTGATCTAGTTGCTTTTGTGGAAATGCCCACATGGAAACAACACAGAGTTAACAAAATGTAGTTTACAAGTTGAGCACACAGTCTCATAATGGTCATTTTGTGTGGCGTAATTTATTCCAATAACATCTCCACCAGCAGGTCAACAGCCCCTGACTTTATCCCTGGCCTCATTTCTCAGATTTCTCTGCTCTAATTTTTTTGGCCCTTTCTTTGTCCGAAGCTCTCTCTTCATCTCCACGTGGTTTCTTCACCACAGTTATCTCATCTTTTCTTTCTATCACAACTCCCTTCTTCAGGAGCACTTTCTTTTTCTCATCTAGCTGGGGTTTTTCTTTTACAAGGGTTTCTTCTCTCTCAATAAGCTCTTCTTCCTTCTTCAGACCAGCAGCAACCCTCTCCTTTGCCTTGGCTAGTACTTCCTTCCTCTTCATCTCCAACTCTTTTTCCTCCTCCTCCTCTTTGGCCAGGAGCCGTCTGACCTCAGCTAGAGCCAGCCTGGCAATCTTCTTAGCCTGCACACGCTCATGGATGAGAACCAGCTGCTGCTTTAGAGCTTCCCGTAGCTTCCACCCAACATCCTTGGTGGGAGAGTCATCTGAGACAGATGAACAATAGTCTGATTGGCGTTGAACTACTTATGCTGTTGAAAGACATCCATGCTATACATTCATTTGGAGGTCTACATAGGTATTCAAATCATGCTGACCTGAATAAAGACTAGTTCAGCAGAGATGGAGCAAAAGCCATGCTGTATTCCTTATGGAAGCACTGAACAAATGATAGTGTTCACATTATCTCACAACATCGGCAAGCATGAAACAGTTCTGTCAAATATAGCAGCGAATGGCCACGTATTTTCATCTCCAAAAAGCAATGTCCTAAAAGAATAACAAATTTGGGGCATTCCATGTCAAATCAATGAAGAACCCCTCAGATTTTTTTTAAATATTTGTGGGACTAGGATTGATGAGTAACACTCAGAACTCTGATATTTTTGCCCACATCCCCTTAATCAGATAGATCCATACTAACAAAATTCCAGATAACAGATACAGCATCTAGAGAGCAGGATTTGGTGTAATTTTAACCCTCAAGCACCCAAACTATTTCAGTGACTAATATGACCGAGTGGGGTCATTTATGACCCCATTGACTTTATATTGGAATACTTCTATATAAATGATTGATTTAGGGTTTTTCATATTTATTTCACTCTCACAAAAATGATCCTACTCGGTCGCTTGAGGGTTAAAGTGCTTTTCAAGCTCTATGAATTTCCCCAATATCAGTTTCATAGCATCAATCAGAAGAAAGTTGCAACAAATTTATATTTTCAAATGCAGATTGTTAATTTTGACCCTGCATGGATTAGAGAAGATCCAAAATAAATTCAAAACATATGCATCCAAATCTTTTTTTTTTTTAAGTTATTAATGATGTGTGCTGTACAATCATTCCATGCTGGCAAAAGAGCAGTTTAAGGACGTCATTAAAAGCCCAAAATTTCCATGACACGCATGCCCATGACAAGTCTATGTAAACATCCAGCCACATCTGTATCAATCTATTAAATAGACGTTAGCTGTTTATCTTGATATAAAATAAATTATACCTCACACCACAATCCAAGACCACATTTGGTTGTGAGTGGCTGAAAGATCTTCCATTCAAATCAAGTAAGTGCAATCCACACTGTATCACAGCACGCAGTCATGCAGACATTATACAATACCTTTCTTAGTTCCTCTCCTAGTGGTGTCTCCACGTTTTTCATCTAATGTTACACCAAAAAGCAAGCATTAAAAGACTACCTTGGGTGCAACATTGGCACTGTACAATTACATTAGTGAAGCCTAAATCAATTCTCCTGTAAAGCAGTCAGTCAGGTTGAAAGGTTTTGTACAAAGACAACTTGGGAAAACCGGACACAAAAAACAACACTCTTACACACACAACCTATCTGGAGATGATTCTCATCACAATCCAAGCTCAGTATTCATGGTTGTAAAGCTCTCAGTGAATTCCATTTCAAAAGTATACACATGCAAAAGACCAAATGCCATGTACCAAAACATGCAATAGACCCTGGACCCTAGCCCCGGGGACGTGCACGTGTATGTGTGCGCGTGAAAGTGCAATGGTACCAAACATATGGAACCTAATTTGCACTCTAAATGGAACCAAGCTGCACTCTAAATGCAATGCAACACAAATGGGATGAATTAATCCATGTCATGTGACATACAAAGCACCAATCAAATGACACTGAATTATATAATATCAGCTCTTTAATTTGAAACTTTTGTGCATTGTAGCAATGTACTTTTTTATTAGCATTTATTCTTTTATTATTAGAGTTAATTTTGTTTAGTGCTTTGATTTATGGGAAAGTCCTAGAGAAGTATAGTCATCATAGTTATTGTTAATAATGAACGTGTTTTCCCCATATTCCTGACCTCAGCCCCATCAAAAAATATCTGGATTCTGCTTAAAAGTCAGGCCCATGTCAGGAAACCAGTTCATTTAATTGAACTCTTGTGTTTGCTATGAAGAGTGGTCAAATATCCAACCAAAATTCTGCCAGATGTTTGTGATGAGTCTTCTCCACTAGCAGGTGGAGAAGACTCATCACATCACAAACAAACAACTTTACTTGTTGCAGTCTAGTGCAACAAGTAAAGCATTTGGATGTCTGTCAAAAATGATCATGTTTAATTTAATAAAGTCAAAAGTCAAACACAAGCACATTTGCTCTATAAAGCGATATGGTTAAGAGACACCAGACAGACTCCTACACGGCATCAGAAAACGCAAATATTTTACAGTGTTAATAAAAGAGAAAGGGATTTTTAAATATATAATACTACAGCATGTAACTGACGTACTGACAAACAAAATGTGAACTGAATACCATCAAAAATAGTACAATTTTTATAAAATAAGTGAAGGGGATTTTAAAATTGCATTTATTTGACATGTACTGAGAAACTACATTGCAAGCAATGTCAAAAAATAAGCACTTGAAAAGTAGGTTATTACGTTCACGGTCACTCCAAAGATGACACAGAGGATGAAACAACAAAACCCGGACACAGTTGCCAATAGAGATGGGTACCAAAACCCTACATTAAACAAGCATTAAATCTCTGCCAATAAAATTTGAGCAGTGAAAATAATTTGGGCCCAATTTTAATATAAGAATTTACATAATCCAATCGTGTCCACCACTAATTAAAGCTGAAGCCATTTCAACAGTGAGAAAGCACTGATAAATATTAAAAATGTGATTTGAGAGTTACATACATATACAAGGGGATGTCAAAAAGGTTTGAGCAGTTTTCCTAGTTGGATATTACAAAGCATCACACCTGATCTACATTAATGCCTTAGCTACTTATTTGATGTAGGATCATATTGCTCACTTCAATTGTTGAGTCATAACTGTGGAAGAGACACACAGTCTAGTCAGTCGTGACATTCTGCTTCACCAGGACAACACACTAGTCCACACCAGCCAGGCTGCCGTAAACGCTGTGCACAAGTGTAAATAAAAATGGTAAATGGACTGCATTTATATAGCGCTTTTCCATCTGCATCAGATGCTCAAAGTGCTTTACAATAATGCCTCACATTCACTGCCATACAAGGCGCTCACTACACACCGGGAGCAATAGGGGATTAAAAAACCCTGCCCAAGGGCCCTTAGTGCTTTTCCACTCAGGCTGGGATTTGAACCGAGGATCTTCTGGTCTCAAGCCCAACACCCTAACCACTAGAACATAGTGTGGCTATGATCTTCTTCCTCACCCACCCTATTCTCCAGACCTAGCCTCTAGCGCCTTCCACCTCTATCCCAGGCTGAGAAAAATACCTTTGGGGCCAGAGATTTGAGGATGACAATGAGCTGACTGCTGCAGCGGAGGGCTCGTTAGGCGACAAAGATGTTGAGTTCTACCAATCGGGTATCAATGACTGGCAAACTAGATGGAACAAGTGTATGGAGTTGGAAGGGGACTGTGTTGAAAAAAAAAACAAAAACATTATAAATCATTATAAATATCTTGCTCTTTCTGTTTGAGGCTCAAAGCTTTTCGATATCCCCTTGTGTGTGTGCGCACACACACACACACACACTAACTTAATAGTCCTTATGGAATAATTATTACATTTTTCCAACAAGCTGGCTTCACGCCATTATTTCCATTATGTTCGTACACAGAGGTCACAGTCTGCATACATACATGTCACTGGTTCTTTATCTTCTGAGGAGTGACGGCTGTGTGCTTATCCTGTTTGTTCATTCTGTCATTTATATCAAGGTTTCCGATCCCATCCTATTCAGTCATAATAAACACTACATTACTCCACCTCATATAACATAATCTCATCACAACAGAGCAAAACTCAGTAATCTTTCAATAATAGAATCCATTATTGTGGTGTGTGGGAGAACTCTCTCTAAACAAGTACCAAGAAGAATACCATTAAATATGGCACCAAGAAGCAGTACCATTAAGAGTCGTAGTACTGTTAAAATTTTACCGACACCCATTCCAAGCTACCAATGACAAAAATCAAGCCTGATTTACTTAGAGGATACAAGCTCCCGAAAGACTGAAATAAAAAGACAATTCTGAGAAGTACCAAAAAGTCACTCTGCAAATCTAGAAACTGTAAAGTCATTTACTGACAAAATGAAGAGCTTTTTTGTTTGTTTGTTTTTAAGTCTAAGGTCATGTCAATAATCCAGAGAATGTTTTCGAGAATGCAGCACATCCATGTACTGATTATTGTCATTATGGGTCTTTTTTTATTTCTGGCTTTTGCACAAAATTATTAATCAAAAACTTTACTGTTATAAATAAAAACAAACCTAGAAAATGTGTTCCTGAGTAAAATGGTTGTATCTGAAAACACAACCCCATTAACCAATCTAAAAGGTATCTCCACTTCACCAAGATTCTCCTGAAACGAGGGTTTTTTTTTTTTTTTTTTTTTTTTTTTTTTTTTTAAATCATACAGCACTTGGGAATTGCAGGAGTTTGAACCCAAACCCCAAAATGAGTCGGGCCCAAAACACGAGGTTGTAGAAAATTTCAGATAAAAAGCTGCTGGCTGGGTTTAATTTCTGAAACCTGCAAGCACAGTAAAAAATCCCCCCACCAATGTCATATTTTGTCCAGCTGAACAGCAGGGCCATCCAGAAAAGTCTTCCGCTACTGGTTATGGAGACCAACTATGACTATCTTCTGCCCTTGACTTCCAGAGTCTTTGGCTCCTCTTCTGTCTCCACCCTCATCATCGCCATCCTCCTCATCCTCCTGTGGCTCCACGGCTCCAGAGACACCGTGTTCTTCCTCCATGGGTGCCAGAGGATTTATTAAACCATACAGAAAAGTGAAGAAACTGCTTAACCATTCAGAGCCACCTTCCTCCACTTCTTCCAACCAGTCCAGAATCATGGATTCATCCTGATCGTCGAGCTCAGTGGTTAGGCCTATGCAGACAAGAGGAGGGAAGGGGCATCGATGGGATGGAGGGACAAAGTGTGGTGGTGCACAGTGTGTGACCGTGAGAAGCTTGAAGACAGAGAGAAGATGCAAATAAAACTAGCAAAAAAAAAAAAAAAAGCTAAAGACAACGATGGCATCACATTAAATTAAAAATGAAGAGGAGGAAAGAGAAGGAGGGGGAAAGAACAAGAGGAACAGGTAAGAACTTTATACAAAGACTGGGTGGTGAAGGAAGTAGTATCTTCTGTATCAGCAGGTCTCAATCCCATGTTGCACATTTTCCACCTCACATGGCTCTACTCACAGCTAACTAGCTCACTCAGGTGTGCTGAGCCAATCAAGAGCTAGCAGACAGTCTCAATCAGCTGTGGGTAGGGTGGAAAATGTGCAGAGCCCCCCCCCCAAGCACCAGAATACAGAACAATTATTCTGTGTAATGCATTAGGGCAGCGTGGCAGCCAAGTGGCTGGCGCGCTTCCAGCGCAAAAGGTTCTTGGTTCAAGCCTGCCCGTACTCCCACTAATGCAGAGTTGCGTCAAGAAGGGTATCTGGAGTAAAACTTGTGCCAAAATCAGCATGCAGATCCATCTCGGATCAGCTGTGGCAACCCCAAGTGAAAAATCAGGGAGAAGCTGAAGGAACTAACTGTTCCAATAGTGTCGCCTTTTAAAATGTTATGTAGTTTGAAAAAAAAAAAAAACTGCCCTCATAAAGCAAGGTCAATACCCCAGAACAATAAAGAAAAACAGCATTCAGAAACTCGACTTGATACTTGGCTCACTATCACACCCATTTGAATGTTCTTGAACCAGCAACAAAAATGTTATGCTGTGCTTTTAAAGTTTGCTCAGTTTGTTGTAACACAGCAATATTTCTAAGTGGAAATAAACTTGTCAACCAAAGCCACATGTAAGCATTCTGTCTCCTCATTGGTCAGAAGAAATAATAAATCCTATATAGGTCATGAGGCCTGTTGGTCATGTCCGGATTCTGTAGCATGAAACAAATAAGATCCTGTGACTAACCCTGGACAGAACACCTGTCCGACACAGGTTACTAACCCAGCCAAAGATGATACCCATTTATAGCTGGGTGGACTGTGACAACCCAGATTAAGTATCTTGTCCAAGTACACAGGCAGGTAATATGATGAAGACTCAACCCGAGGTCTACATGTTGGCAGACCACCTCCTTACCCACTCAGCTACCTGTTCTGCGTTGGACAGAAGTACTGCATTCTTAAGACACATCACTTAATGGTGGTACTAGTGTCAGACCTATTCCAAACCTCTACTGATTTAGTCCTAATGTGTGTTTAAATTAAACACTGGACACACAAACAGCTTCTTTTTTTTTCCCCTTTTTTTTTGCTCAGACACTGCCATACGTTTTATAGGCTTCTACGGTATTATTCATTACATAACTTGTAATGAAATATTTGTAGTAGGGCAAGATATCTGGGCCCTAGCAAAAGGCCTGACCCCTCCCCCCTTTCCTGAGACACATAGTTAATCAAGAAACCAAATCAGTTAATCAGTTAAAAATAACCCGATCAATATATCCCAGCATTTATAGGGTGAGCAGAGGAGTACAGCCTGGAAAGGATGTCACTCTATCGCAGACACTGTAACATGTTGCATGTTACATGTTGCAATTTATCCTGTGTACAACAGGACTCTTCAAACAATTTCATTAAATTTACACAATTAAAACATTATAACAAATACCAAATAAATAGATGTAATGTTTGAGCTCCTGAAAATTTGATACAGAAAATCAAAATTTGAAATAAATCTCTCAATCATTCTTTTGAATAAAAATTCATAAAGTTGGCAGTCTAATTGACTTGATACATTATCCATTTGGAAACTTGAAATATGTGGACTGGTGTGTGTGTAAATCTACAACCTCAACTGTTAAAACATAGCAGAAAATGTTAGAGTTTTGTTTTTATTAACATGATTAAAGTAATTCTTTTTCAATCTGACATGGATGATTGTGTCAGTTGCCCAGTTATATATTTTGAATTTGTCCACTAGGAGGCAGCGATGATATGGCAATAAGAAATAAAGCATTCCACAGTAACTTAGACATGAAAAAAGGTACAAACATCAGTCACAAAGACGTGCACAATCATGAATGTGGACACAGCCTGCAGACGCACACAATTGTGCACAAGAAATTATGCAAGATGTTTAAAAAATGTTTGACGCTTGGCAGCAAAACATAGTACATCAGCATTACTCAGACATCAGACAAAATTTGTTTCAATATAAATGTTGCAAAAGTGCAGACGTTGACCGATAAAAGCTTTAAAAAATTAATGAGCTACTGTACTTCGTTAAAAGATATTACAAAAAAATTCAGTGCACACAAATATAATTGAAACAAAAATATTTGCATCATCAGACCAAGACAGCATGTGATACAGCAGGAGGGAGCAGATACAAAATTAAAACTAAACAGCTTCTTAAAGAAAATTAAAAAAGATCAAAAGATTTCTTCAATGACATGAATGACAGAATTAGAGAAAGACTGAAAGTGGGATGAGCAAAACAAGAACCACCTCTCAATCAATCAATCAATCAATCAATCAATCAATTTTTTTATATAGCGCCAAATCACAACAAACAGTTGCCCCAAGGCGCTTTATATTGTAAGGCAAGGCCATACAATAATTATGTAAAACCCCAACGGTCAAAACGACCCCCTGTGAGCAAGCACTTGGCTACAGTGGGAAGGAAAAACTCCCTTTTAACCAGACTACAACTCTGGACCGCCCCTCAATCTACTGACTAACATAAGGGACAAAAACGACAGACACACAGAGAACACTGACTGTGACAGAAAAACAAACATCAGAAAGTTCAATATTTCTTGTCAGTTTTTTCAGAAAGTGAAAATTTTATGTATTTGTGACTTAGTACAGAGAAAGTAAAAATGTTTTAAGCATTTTTAATTTTATTTTAATAATCACAACCTACACTTAATAAAATACATCTCAAAATATGATGAATCTGTCAGTTTGGTTCAGTACACACACAACCACAATCATGAGGAAGACTGCTGAACTGACACATGTGAAGACACTCACCGACACACCACAGGGAAGGTAACTCATTCAAAAAGAGGCCCAACCAAGTACTGAGTGCATAAATAAATGTACTTTTCAGAAGCTCAACATTTCTGTATTATGACTCCAACTACGTGGACCACTCAGTTCAGAAAGGTGGGATTCCCGGAGCCCCGAGCTGCTTGGACCACAAAGATGTAGTCACGCAGCTGAGAGAGGCTCATGAGAACAGAGGCTTGTTGCCGTCTTGTGGTTGGGCCTGGCCAACACGTACAGGTCCATACCACATGAGCTGGTCAAGCACTTCCACACCACCACCATGTTCCCAGGAAGATCAAGGATGTGATCCTGGATTACTACAATAATTTCAGGCTCGGGTCACTTTTGGGTTAGAAACATCAGAATGGCATCATCTGGATTAGGAATAAACAGGCTGTGCCATCTCTATCATCCATTTCACCCTTGCCATGAACATAGTGTTCATGTCAGCTTAGGTGGAATGCAGGGTGCCCCGACAGAGTCTGGTGTGACAGCCTCAGATTAGAGCCTGCATGGAAGACTTTAGCATCACTACATTGGTTCCAGGGAGCAGGTGGATCTTACAACAACTTTAGAGACTAATCACTTGGGTAAGGCTGAGTTTTAAACCCTCCAAGTCAAGGTTCAATGGTGTTGAAGAAGGGGAAGAATTCTGGTTTTCAATCTCAGGAACTATTTTTTAGCCATGTTAATGCTCTCCAGAAGCATTTACTGAAAATAAAGTGTGAATGATCTCAATGAGATGGTAAGGACTTCCCAGGAACGTGAGACGCAAATAGAGAGAAATGCTTAAAATGGTGGTGGGTTAAGAGGGCTGGGGTTGGGGGGTGATGCTCTCAAGAAGCTGAAGGTTTTTAGCCATGCTAATGCACCCCAGAAACACTGACTGAAAAAAGTCTGAAGGATCTAAATGAGATGGTGAGATGCTGAAGAGCTTCTTTCATTCATGTCTGGTTCATATATATATTATTTTGAGATATGCTTTTCTACTTTTTGGAACTGTAGCTGTAGTCTGTAATTATCAAAATTAAAAAAAAAAATTGCTCAAAACATTTTAGTTTACGAGTATATGTGAAGAGTCTACAATTTGTTAAATTTTCACTTTCTGAAATAACTGAAAAAATACTGAACCTATTCTTGAGGTTTCTCATTTATGACTACGGCCATGTGGCAGGTGGTGGATGTGGAGCTGGATGTAACAAATATAATGCAATGCTAAAATACCCTCGGCAGTATGAGCATTGTGTTATTTATAATCTGCAGCTGTTTAGTTAATTAATACAATCCTATTGTCTTACGTACAATATGTACATGTTAAATCAAATCATCATTTGTTCATGTTGTGCAACTCAAGAAATACTTGTAGATCACCCTCTGTGTATTTGCATGTATTAATATTAATGAGACAACTTTAACTCTATAGAAAGTTAGCTCTGAGTTAGCCAAAGTTAGCATGCAATCTAACGTCCACAAAATGTCTTGTAGATGACTCCAGAGGTGTTATTAGGTTACAAGAACAACGTTTTCAGTTTTAGAAGTGTTTATTTCTCGCTTGCTTTTACATAATATACCAGAAACTAAGCTGTTAGCAAGTCGCTAACTAGTAAGTGATGTCACCATGCTAACCTCTGTAAAATGTTTTATAAATAATTTCAGAGGTGTTAATAGGTTCCAAAACAGCATTTTCAGTTTTAGATGTGCTTACTTCTCGCTAGCTTTTACATAATATATGAGAAAGATGTATATAAACACACAAAATGATGTGTGACAAAATGATGTGCACGTACAGTGCAGCTCTACTCTAATTAGCTGTCACCCACGTCACTCAAGCATGAAACGGATCAGATTATAACACAATGCGGCTTTTTAACCTCTTAAAATAGGTCAAGGTTAGTCATCTTTGAACTTGTCCAAGGTCTGTGTTCCAAGAATGTGAATTTGAAGACTGTGACAGGAATAGAACTGGACTTATGCTACACACAGATGGACGGATGGAAGGTCTTCACAATACCCAATGGCCATAAGTTGGCCTTGAGTAAAAATGAACATGAATGAGTGGAGTCCCAAAGATGCACTGAACAAGAAATGGGAGAATCAAACATACAATGAGGAGAAATTTGTAAAAGTTCAGGAATACAGGTTGATGTTTTTTGAACATGTAATGAGGGAAAAAAAAAAGAATGCAAGGGACAAGAACGATAGAACAAGGAAGAGAGAGGAGAAGGTCAAGGTGAGAGAAAATGGACAGGGTATGGGAAGACTTGAAGGAAAAGCGGTGAATAGGGAGGAGGTTAAGGACCAGGGTGTATGGACAATCTCCCGCAGACATCAGAGAAGATCAAGAGAAATGTGAAGAAACACAGAGATCACACTAATCTATGTACACTCAACAAAAATATAAACGCAACACTTTTGGTTTTGCTCCCATTTTGTATGAGATGAACTCAAAGATCTAAAACTTTTTCCACATACACAATATCACCATTTTCCTCAAATATTGTTCACAAACCAGTCTAAATCTGTGATAGTGAGCACTTCTCCTTTGCTGAGATAATCCATCCCACCTCACAGGTGTGCCATATCAAGATGCTGATTAGACACCATGATTAGTGCACAGGTGTGCCTTAGACTGTCCACAATAAAGAAAGGTGCAGTTTTGTTTTATTGGGGGGGGGATACCAGTCAGTATCTGGTGTGACCACCATTTGCCTCATGCAGTGCAACACATCTCCTTCGCATAGAGTTGATCAAGTTGTCAATTGTGGCCTGTGAAATGTTGGTCCACTCCTCTTCAATGGCTGTGCGAAGTTGCTGGATATTGGCAGGAACTGGTACACGCTGTCGTATACGCCGGTCCAGAGCATCCCAAACATGCTCAATGGGTGACATGTCCGGTGAGTATGCCGGCCATGCAAGAACTGGGACATTGTCAGCTTCCAAGAATTGTGTACAGATCCTTGCAACATGGGGCCGTGCATTATCCTGCTGCAACATGAGGTGATGTTCTTGGATGTATGGCACAACAATGGGCCTCAGGATCTCGTCACGGTATCTCTGTGCATTCAAAATGCCATCAATAAAATGCACCTGTGTTCTTTGTCCATAACAGACGCCTGCCCATACCATAACCCCACCGCCACCATGGGCCACTCGATCCACAACATTGACATCAGAAAACCGCTCACCCACACAACACCACACACGCTGTCTGCCATCTGCCCTGAACAGTGTGAACCGGGATTCATCCGTGAAGAGAACACCTCTCCAACGTGCCAAATGCCAGCGAATGTGAGCATTTGCCCACTCAAGTCGGTTACGACCTCGAACTGGAGTCAGGTCGAGACCCCGATGAGGATGACGAGCATGCAGATGAGCTTCCCTGAGATGGTTTCTGACAGTTTGTGCAGAAATTCTTTGGTTATGCAAACCGATTGTTTCAGCAGCTGTCCGAGTGGCTGGTCTCAGACGATCTTGGAGGTGAACATGCGGGATGTGGAGGTCCTGGGCTGGTGTGGTTACAGGTGGTCTGCGGTTGTGAGGCTGGTTGGATGTACTGCCAAATTCTCTGAAACGCCTTTGGAGACGGCTTATGGTAGAGAAATGAACATTCAATACACGAACAACAGCTCTGGTTGACATTCCTAAGGCACACCTGTGCACTAATCATGGTGTCTAATCAGCATCTTGATATGGCACACCTGTGAGGTGGGATGGATTATCTCAGCAAAGGAGAAGTGCTCACTATCACAGATTTAGACTGGTTTGTGAACAATATTTGAGGGAAATGGTGATACTGTGTATGTGGAAAACGTTTTAGATCTTTGAGTTCATCTCATACAAAATGGGAGCAAAACCAAAAGTGTTGCGTTTATATTTTTGTTGAGTGTAGTTTGTCAGAAACCTCCAGGGGCCTTAAGACAATAATGTGGCCATTTGAATTGCAAAACATTTAAGACAATACTGAACATCAGATGTTTCAAGTTTTTGAGTGAGTTCCACTTGTCTGATTTCACAGATTATAATCAGCTGTATAAGTCATGCAAAAGAACTGCAAAATGCCAACATCTACTGTATAGTCACAAATCACACGTCAGTCACCTGCAGGAAATAAATAAGTCGATTCTCTACTTTGACTGTCATTACAGCAATAAAATGATTTTAATAAAAATGTAGTACAGAAAATTTCTTTAACACTCAAAACCTGGCAAATGTACTAGAACAACAAGGTCTTGAATATGAATATTATTTCCTGGTCTCAAAGTGTTAACACAAAGCATACTTTGTGTCACCACACCCAATTTTTGCGTGGACAAAAATATTGGAACACAAATCAGAAATTTTCATCTTCAACCCATCATTCTTCAATTCATAGCAAAACAATAAACCAAACCAAAACAAAAAAAGTCATTCCAGTACTTTTGGAGGGCACTCTAAGTGTTTTCACCATGCAGGACATTGATACCACCAACATAGTATTAATTGTACAGTGAGTGATCAGACAACTTGCCAAGAAGAAGTTTAGCATCTTCCACATCAAAATCCCCGTCACCATCAGCGTCATATGCCGCCAGTTTACCTACAGCCAGAACAAACACAAAGGACAGACTTTCTGTAAAACAACAACACATTTCAAGTTATCATTATGCACATATAATGTACACGTTGACACAAGAGATGGTAGCTCAGTGGATAAGGAACTGGCCTGCCAACATGTAGACTTAGGTTCAAATCCGACTCACACTACCTGTCTGTGTCCTTGGACCAGATACTTCATCATTATCATCTCAGTCCACCCAGCTGTAAATGGGTACCAGCTTTGGCTGAGACACTAACAGTCATAAGTACGTAGCAGAGTCGCAGACTTTCATATGCTTCATGCAAAAGAATCGGGGCCAATATAGGACTTCCTACATGTAGACTGAGGAAATGCACCCAAGCTCATTGATGTTTGGACATCTCACTTTATCCTGAAGGACTGCTAACATGAGACAGACTGATATTTTCAGACCCTCGTATCATTTTTCAGATATGAAATGTATGTACCCGTTTCTAAGAGAAAAAAAAAAAATCAAATAAAAAAATCCATACTTATCACTTTTTTGTGATGTCTCATAATAAAACTAGTTTTTTTAATAAGTTGATTATGACCAAAGAACTGGCAAAAAAAACCTCGACCCACATGCCGAAATAGCCTCCGTTATTTATTTATTTATTTATTTGTTTTGTATAATCACCAGTCTGTGTTCTGAACTCTGCCAATATCATCACTGTTGTCAGACTGAAGGTCTCCCTCCAAGCTTTAGTCTCCCTCATTGTGGTCTAATTAAGGTTCAAAACCATAAGGCTGCCCCCCCACAGCTTCTTTAGAAACACCTCCAGACTGGACTTTAACAAAAAGCTCCACACTAAAAATCGGCCTTAAACAGTTCGACCTTCACCGTGTTTACAATTGATTTGAGCTTGAATCAGCAGGTACCGTTCTCCCAATAACATGGCAACAATGTGATTGTGCCTTAGGGGTGAAATAGAGCACAGGCTTCAGACAGCTGTTGTTTATCCTTCACCTGTGTGCTTATTATCGACTTTTATTGTTCAGGGTTTTTTATAATATCAACATTTCATCACTTTTAGTGATGATTTGTGCACATTTTTTGGTGTCACCTACAGTTTAAAGTACATAAGATAATAAGATGTATATATATATATATATATATATATATATATATATATATATATATACGAGGTCTGTCAATAAAGCAACGGTCCTTTTTATTTTTTTCAAAAACTATATGGATTTCATTCATATGTTTTTACGTCAGACATGCTTGAACCCTCATGCGCATGCGTGAGTTTTTCCACGCCTGTCGGTGACGTCATTCGCCTGTGAGCACTCCTTGTGGGAGGAGTCGTCCAGCCCCTCGTCGGAATTCCTTTGTCTGAGAAGTTGCTGAGAGACTGGCGCGTTGTTTGATCAAAATTTTTTCTAAACCTGTGAGACACATCGAAGTGGACATGGTTCGAAAAATTAAGCTGGTTTTCAGTGAAAATTTTAACGGCTGATGAGAGATTTTGAGGTGATTCTGTCGCTTTAAGGACTTCCCACGGTGCGAGACGTCGCTCAGCGCTCTCAGCCGCCGTCGTCAGCCTGTTCAAGCTGAAAACTTCCACATTTCAGGCTCTATTGATCCAGGACGTCGTGAGAAAACAGAGAAGTTTCAGAAGAAGTCGGTTTCAGCATTTTATCCGGATATTCCACTGTTAAAGGAGATTTTTTTTAATGAAAGACGTGCGGACGGGTCCGCGCGTCGGGACGCAGCCGACGCGGTGCGGCGGCACAGGAAAAACACCTCCGTGTTGATAACCATTTGTAAAATCCAGGCGGCTTTTGATGGCTTTCAGTGGAGTGAGTATATGAGAAATTGTTTAACAGCAGGACATGTTCCAACTTGTCCTTAAGGCTTTCAACAGAGGTGTTTTTCCTGTGGCGGAGCGTCGCATCGGCTGCGTCCCGACGCGCGGACCCGTCCGCACGTCTTTCATTAAAAAAAATCTCCTTTAACAGTGGAATATCCAGATAAAATGCTGAAACCGACTTCTTCTGAAACTTCTCTGTTCTCTCACGACGTCATGGATCAATAGAGCCTGAAATGTGGAGGTTTTCAGCTTGAACAGGCTGACGACGGCGGCTGAGAGCGCTGAGCGACGTCTCGTACCGTGGGAAGTCCTTAAAGCGACAGAATCACCTCAAAATCTCTCATCAGCCGTTAAAATTTTCACTGAAAACCAGCTTAATTTTTCAAACCGTGTCCACTTCGATGTGTCTCACAGGTTTAGACAAGATTTTGATCAAACAACGCGCCAGTCTCTCAGCAACTTCTCAGACAAAGAATTCCGACGAGGGGCTGGACGACTCCTCTCACAAGGAGTGCTCACAGGCGAATGACGTCACCGACAGGCGTGGAAAAACTCACGCATGCGCACGAGGGTTCAAGCATGTCTGACGTAAAAACATATGAATGAAATCCATATAGTTTTTGAAAAAAATAAAAAGGACCGTTACTTTACTGACAGCCCTCGTATATATAAATAAAGGGGAGGTGATGGTCTAGTGGTTAAGTGTCAGGCTTCAGACCAGAGGACCCTCAGTTCAAAACCCAGCCAGACTGGAAAATTACTAAGGATTCTTGGACAAGGTCCTCAATCCCCAGTTGCTCCCGGTGTGTAGTGAATGCCTTGCATGGCAGCACCATGACATCTGTGTGTGAGTGTTTGTGTGAATTTGTGAATGTGAGACATCATGTAAAGCAGTTTGAGCTTCTGATGTAGATGAAAAAGCACCATATAAATGCAGTCCATTTACTATTTCAATTTGGGACAATGGTGGTTAAGTCTTTGACAACAGAAAGTAGAATTCAGGACGGTTTTTGCACAGTGAGTTAAAGGTAATTTCGAGCTCTATGTTTTAAAAAATAGAGTCTCCACATACAGGGTTAATATAATTCAAAACTGGAAAAAAGTTTTAAAAAGTTGAATGATGATCCAACCTTGAGATCTTGAAATCTAACAAAATGTTTTTCGGAGGCTGAAAATAATTTTTGAAGGCTTGTACAGCTATTGTACAATGTTCTGACATACAGGAAAAGATAGAACTTTGTCTTTGTACATAATAATATCATGAAAATCTCTTCAAAAGCTCTTCATGAAAGACGCACTAAAAACGTGAGCCCGACTGATAAAGGAATTTTTATTTTACCAAATAAACATTGCAGAAAAACAGTTTGTTGGAAATAGTGTCATTATGCAATTTGTCCACAGCAAATCAAAAAACTGAACGTGGGAGTTAGTTTACAGCAGGGTCGGGAACCACTGCTTTAGATCATCCATCTAGACTTCAAAAAAGATCTTTTTTATGGGTGAAAGGAGGAATTTTAAGAGGTGAATAGGTTAAAATGGGATATAAACCTGCAACTATTTTTTCATATACTGTGTGTATAATTATTTGTGACTGAGTAAACACAACAAAATGATAAGTTGCTATGAACATTAAAAATTGGCACATTGTGAATGAAATGTGCATGATTCTCATCAATAAATGTGGTACTGCTGTGTAATACAGCAATTTTCACTTTACATATCCGATTTTTTTCTATGATTTCAGAATACAGCGGTAATCCTGCACCACTGAGTGGACGGGGAGTGGGGTTTCTTTTTTTTTAATAATCTGGGGTCAAATTAAAGTATTCGGGGGCATTTATGTTACATTTGTTACAGAGGTCTCAATCAAGCTGTGCAAATTGATGTTTATAGCAGCATAATGTCTGAACATGCTCACAGAATTGTGAGACTTTGGAGATCTTCAACATTTAACCTCAAAACATGAAAATGTAGATTAAAAACTGGTTTTGCACATGACTCATAATACTTCTTTTTGATCAAGGCTTGCATTTTAAAATCTGCTCCCTGAAGGTTAAAATCTGGATTAAAAACTCCATGAATCAAACATTTTTACAGTGTTAAAGGTTTAACAAATCTGTGGCTGTTTAATGAGTGATTGTTAAGTCTCAATCAAGCGTGCAGCAAAAATGTCTGCTAGTTCACACAACAGAACCATATTTTATGTTCTATTTCCAATGACTGTTAAGGTATATATATATCCATGTGGAAATCACTTTGTAGCCAGTTGCATCTACAACCCCTGGCAATAATTATGGAATCACCGGCCTCGGAGGATGTTCATTCAGTTGTTTAATTTTTTATAAAAAAAAAGCAGATCACAGACATGACACAAAACTAAAGTCATTTCAAATGGCAACTTTCTGTACTGTAAAAAAAAAATCAGGAAAAAAAATTGTGGCAGTCAGTAATGGTTACTTTTTTAGACCAAGCAGAGGGAAAAAAAATATGGAATCACTCAATTCTGAGGAATAAATTATGGAATCACCCTGTAAATTTTCATCCCCAAAACTAACACCTGCATCAAATCAGATCTGCTCGTTAGTCTGCATCTAAAAAGAACATGGGAAGGTTGTTAAAGGCAAACATACTGGTAGACCAAGGAAGACATCAAAGCATCAAGACAGAAAACTTAAAGCAATATGTCTCAAAAATCGAAAATGCACAACAAAACAAATGAACGAATGGGAGGAAACTGGAGTCAACGTCTGTGACCGAACTGTAAGAAACCGCCTAAAGGAAATGGGATTTACATACAGAAAAGCTAAACGAAAGCCATCATTAACACCTAAACAGAAAAAAACAAGGTTAAAATGGGCTAAGGAAAAGCAATCGTGGACTGTGGATGACTGGATGAAAGTCATATTCAGTGATGAATCTCGAATCTGCATTGGGCAAGGTGATGATGCTGGAACTTTTGTTTGGTGCCGCTCCAATGAGATTCATAAAGATGACTGCCTGAAGAGAACATGTACATTTCCACAGTCATTGATGATATGGGGCTGCATGTCAGCTAAAGGCACTGGGGAGATGGCTGTCGTTACATCATCAATAAATGCACAAGTTTACATTGATATTTTGGACACTTTTCTTATCCCATCAGTTGAAAGGATGTTTGGGGATGATGAAATCATTTTTCAACATGATAATGCATCTTGCCATAGAGCAAAAACTGTGAAAACATTCCTTGCAAAAAGACACATAGGGTCAATGTCATGGCCTGCAAATAGTC
Source organism: Thalassophryne amazonica (assembly GCF_902500255.1). Taxonomy (NCBI): domain Eukaryota; kingdom Metazoa; phylum Chordata; class Actinopteri; order Batrachoidiformes; family Batrachoididae; genus Thalassophryne; species Thalassophryne amazonica. Next base: position 19,279,306 of record NC_047114.1, on the reverse strand, counting down.
CGGATCTTAATCCAATTGAAAATCTTTGGTGAAAATTGAAGAAAATGGTCCATGACAAGGCTCCAACCTGCAAAGCTGATCTGGCAACAGCAATCAGAGAAAGTTGGAGCCAGATTGATGAAGAGTACTGTTTGTCACTCATTAAGTCCATGCCTCAGAGACTGCAAGCTGTTATAAAAGCCAGAGGTGGTGCAACAAAATACTAGTGATGTGTTGGAGCATTCTTTTGTTTTTCATGATTCCATAATTTTTTCCTCAGAATTGAGTGATTCCATATTTTTTTTTCCCTCTGCATGGTCTAAAAAAGTAACCGTTACTGACTGACACAATTTTTTTCCTGATTTCTTATAGTGTTTCTTAAAGCCAGAAAGTTGCCATTTGAAATGACTTTAGTTTTGTGTCATGTCTGTGATCTGCTTTTTTTCTACAAAATTAAACAACTGAATGAACATCCTCCGAGGCCGATGATTCCATAATTTTTGCCAGGAGTTGTATGTATAAGGAAAGATTTTAAGTAAGAGACTCGTGTGGAGTAAAGTAGAAAAATTTCACAGCTTTGATCTTTCAGTCCTCTTCTTGAACAGTATCGGCGCTGCTGTGCAGATCAAAGCACAACAGATGCGCAGAAGTGATTACTACTTTTAAAAATTAACCAATATTTGGTATCATTTTTGTCTGTTTTCATTGAATAAACACTGATACCAGACCCCAAAGAGGAAGTGATCAGTTAAGTGCAGGCTGATCCAAAATTAGTGGGTGAACGGAGGTCACCTTGGGTGATTGCAAGCACCCGCAATTATGAGCCACATGCCTGTAATGGTGTTTTTCACCATGTATGACTTCATGAGAAAGTCGAAATGAATTCAAACTTGTGCACCCAATTCTTGTTTTTTTAAGGTCAGTAATGATGTGTGTTGTTTAATCATTTAACCCTGGCAAAAGAATAGTTCAAAGAAACAATTAAAAATCCAAAAGTACCATGACATTCATGCCCATGGAGTGTACATAAATGTCCGACCACAACTGTAGCTATTGAAATATAATGCATCAACATTATTCTTAAATATAAATGAATTTTGGCTCTCTATTTTTTTTTTTTTTTTATATAGCGCCAAATCACAACAAACAGTAGCCCCAAGGCGCTTTATATTGTAAGGCAAGGCCATACAATAATTACGTAAAAACCCCAACGGTCAAAACGACCCCCTGTGAGCAAGCACTTGGCGACAGTGGGAAGGAAAAACTCCCTTTTAACAGGAAGAAACCTCCAGCAGAACCAGGCTCAGGGAGGGGCAGTCTTCTGCTGGGACTGGTTGGGGCTGAGGGAGAGAACCAGGAAAAAGACATGCTGTGGAGGGCAGCAGAGATCAATCACTAATGATTAAATGCAGAGTGGTGCATACAGAGCAAAAAGAGAAAAAAACACTCAGTGCATCATGGGAACCCCCCAGCAGTCTAAGTCTATAGCAGCATAACTAAGGGATGGTTCAGGGCCACCTGATCCAGCCCTAACTATAAGCTTTAGCAAAAAGGAAAGTTTTAAGCCTAATCTTAAAAGTAGAGAGGGTGTCTGTCTCCCTGATCCGAATTGGGAGCTGGTTCCACAGGAGAGGAGCCTGAAAGCTGAAGGCTCTGCCTCCCATTCTACTCTTACAAACCCTAGGAACTACAAGTAAGCCTGCAGTCTGAGAGCGAAGCGCTCTATTGGGGTGATATGGTACTACGAGGTCCCTAAGATAAGATGGGACCTGATTATTCAAAACCTTATAAGTAAGAAGAAGAATTTTAAATTCTATTCTAGAATTAACAGGAAGCCAATGAAGAGAGGCCAATATGGGTGAGATATGCTCTCTCCTCCTAGTCCCCGCCAGTACTCTAGCTGCAGCATTTTGAATTAACTGAAGGCTTTTTAGGGAACTTTTAGGACAACCTGATAATAATGAATTACAATAGTCCAGCCTAGAGGAAATAAATGCATGAATTAGTTTTCAGCATCACTCTGAGACAAGACCTTTCTAATTTTAGAGATATTGCGTAAATGCAAAAAAGCAGTCCTACATATTTGTTTAATATGCGCTTTGAATGATATATCCTGATCAAAAATGACTCCAAGATTTCTCACAGAAGCATGTATAAAGTGAATAAAATTGGTCCTAGCACAGAACCTTGTGGAACTCCATAATTAACTTTAGTCTGTTAAGAAGATTCCCCATTTACATGAACAAATTGTAATCTATTAGACAAATATGATTCAAACCACCGCAGCGCAGTTAGATTGATCTAGGTAACTAGATCAATCTAACACTGTGAAACAAATCGTTATCTAGGTAACTAGATCAATCTAACTGCGCAGATTAAACAGCTAACAGATACAGCAAAACACCGCTGTGCTCTGGAACAGGAAGTGATACAATACCGCAGTGAGAGCCAACCACCAGTAGAGGTATATGGTAGTCTCTGAGACATGTTAGTCTCTAAGCCAGTCACGTATAACAGGACAGAACATCAAGTTTAAATAATCACAACAAAGGACTGTACTGAAAAAAAAAAATACAACTACATAAAGAAGATAAATATCATAATTATATTAGAAGCTTCACTAAAAGAGTCAAGAAACTTAAAAGTACAAAAACATTTGCATATTACAAGGAAGATGAGGAATAAAAAATAACATATGCTGTGCTATGAAATTCACGCTGGATGGAAGCGAAGTGCTGCTACATGACTGGACAAGTACTGCAGAAGTGTTGAAACCAACAGCACAGTCCTGGGTGTGACATCTGGACTGAAAAAGTTAGACGAGGACACTTGGTGGTGAGTGAATGAGAAAGCACAGAAAAGCAAAAGGAGGAGCATTGTTTGTCCAAGAAACTTTTTTGTTCAGGCCCGATGGTACTTACAAACACACCCCCATTACCCAAAAAAACTGAAGGTGCTCAGAAACACACAAGCTAAACTTGAGTGATATGCTCATTGTTTATGTCATCCTGCCACGGCCCTGCTTTTGTGGGTTTTTTTTTAAATAAGAGATTTACTCAGTTTCAGCTTCAGTAGCCATATCAATAACTGCATGGGTACAAACAATATATCTTGATATAAGCAACATTTAATGCACATATTTATTGTCAGAATCCCACCAGTCATCCCTGACAGATCTCAGGGTGTATGTGCTTCCATTTCTTTCCTCAAAGTAATATGGTTTCATGTTGAGAAACGGCACTAAAGATGCAATGTTTCCTCCGAGAGTGCTGATGGAAAAGTACACAGAAGGCCAGAAGAAGTTGCATTGTGTTTAAAGTATGCTTACAACAGGGTGCCAAGAAAAGAGTTGTGGTATTGTTTGAGGAAGACTGGAGTGGCAGAGAAGTATGTGACTGTACATCAGGATGTGTAGGACAGTGAAACAGTGGGGAGATGTGCAGGAGGAATTAAGGTTGAGACTGATCCGATCCAGTATCGGGATCGGGTTCTGATACCAACATAATTCAAGTATCGGAAAATACCAATACAACCTGCGACATTTTCCGATACCGGAGAGAAGCTACGTATGTGAAACCTCTCAAGTGCTGCTGGGTCTCTGCTCTGTTTACTGCTGAGCATGAGGAGGTGAGGTTTCTGAGCTGAAGCGGAACTGTTTGTTCCGCAGTCGGGGGTTTTAAGCCAGGAGTAGCAGCACATTTCCACCCGGCTCTGGTTCAAATTGTCTGTGCTGCTGAGCATGAATGTTCCCAAATATGAACTGAATTGTTACTGAAAAATCAGCCACTTCAGTGTCCCGAGGCTGTGAAATGCTATGAAACAGCAACTCAGAGCACAGCGCAGGAGCAGAGCTGAACAGAGAGTCTGTCTGCTGAATGGGAAAAATACTCCATCAAAATCCTTGAGTATTAATCCAGAGTTACTTGTGTGAAAGTCGCTGACGATACATTTAGAAATTTACGGTTTATTTTACAGATGAAAGGCTTCATGTTTCCAAAAAGTTCTAAGATTGCTCAGCAGGAAAACAGAGTGCAAGAGAGAGACACAGCAAGAGAGAGAGACAACGAGAGAGAGAGAGAGAGAGAGACAATTTTTTTTTTGCTCCAACACTTGTTTTGACAGTGTAAACAGAGTTGTATGTAAAAGTTTGGGGACCCCTGATGATTTCCATGATTTTCCTTTATAAATATTGGTTGTTTGGATCAGCAATTTCAGTTAATTATATAATATAGCAGACAAACACAGTGATATTTGAGAAGTGAAATGAAGTTCATAGGATTTACAGAAAGTGCAATAATTATTTAAACAAAATTAGGCAGGTGCATAAATTTGGGCACCTTTGTCATTTTATTGATTTGAATACATTTTGCACTAATAATTGGAACACAAAATTGGTTTGGTAAGCTCACTGACCCTTGACCTCCTCACACAGGTGAATCCAATCATGAGAAAAGGTATTTAAAGTGGCCAGTTGCAAATGTTTCTCCTCTTTGCATCTCTTCTAATGAGTGGCAACATGGGAGCATCTAAACAACTCTCAAATGACCTGAAAACAAAGATTGTTCAACATCATGGTTTAGGGGAAGGATACAAAAAGCTGTCTCAGATTTCAGCTGTCAGTTTCCACTGTGAGGAATATAGTGAGGAAATGGAAGACCGCAGGCACAGTATTAGTTAAGACCCGAAGTGGCAGGCCAAGAAAAATCTCAGATAAGCTGAAGTGAAGGATGGTGAGAACAGTCATAGTCAACCCAAAGACCAGCTCCAAAGACCTACAACTTGATCTTGCTGCAGATAGTGTCTTTGTGCATCGTTCAACTATACAGCGCACTTTGCACAGAGATGCTATAATGTGTAGGAAGCCTCTTCTGCATACATGCCACAAACAGAGTCGCTTGAGGTATGCTAAAGCTCATTTGGACAAGCCAGCTTCATTTTGGAGTAAGGTGCTGTGGACTGATGAAACTAAAATTGAGAATTTGGACATAAGAAGGGGCGGTATGCATGGCTGAAAAAGAATACAGCATTCCAAGAAAAACGCTTGCTACCTAAAGTAAAATTTGGAGGTGGTTCCATCATGCTGTGGGGCTGTGTGGCCAGTGTAGGTACTGGGAATCTTGTTAAAGTTGAAGGTCACACGGATTCCAGTCAATATCAGCAGATTCTTGAGAACAATGTTCATGAAGCAGTGACAAAGTTGAAGTTGAGCCGGAGCTGGATCTTTCAACAAGACAACGACCATAAACACTGCTCAATATCTACTAAGGCATTTATGCAGAGGAACAAGTACAACGTCCTGAAATGGCCATCTCAGTCCCCAGACCTAAATATTATTGAAAATCTGTGGTGTGATGTTAACATGGATGCTTAGGAGAAAAAAAAAAAAGACAGCAATGTGATTCAATCAATCAATCAATCAATTTTTTTATATAGCGCCAAATCACAACAAACTGTTGCCCCAAGGCGCTTTATATTGTAAGGCAAGGCCATACAATAATTATGTAAAACCCCAACGGTCAAAACGACCCCCTGTGAGCAAGCACTTGGCTACAGTGGGAAGGAAAAACTCCCTTTTAACAGGAAGAAACCTCCAGCAGAACCAGGCTCAGGGAGGGGCAGTCTTCTGCTGGGACTGGTTGGGGCTGAGGGAGAGAACCAGGAAAAAGACATGCTGTGGAGGGGAGCAGAGATCGATCACTAATGATTAAATGCAGAGTGGTGCATACAGAGCAAAAAGAGAAAGAAACAGTGCATCATGGGAACCCCCCAGCAGTCTACGTCTATAGCAGCATAACTAAGGGATGGTTCAGGGTCACCTGATCCAGCCCTAACTATAAGCTTTAGCAAAAAGGAAAGTTTTAAGCCTAATCTTAAAAGTAGAGAGGGTGTCTGTCTCCCTGATCTGAATTGGGAGCTGGTTCCACAGGAGAGGAGCCTGAAAGCTGAAGGCTCTGCCTCCCATTCTATTCTTACAAACCCTAGGAACTACAAGTAAGCCTGCAGTCTGAGAGCGAAGCGCTCTATTGGGGTGATATGGTACTACGAGGTCCCTAAGATAAGATGGGACCTGATTATTCAAAACCTTATAAGTAAGAAGAAGAATTTTAAATTCTATTCTAGAATTAACAGGAAGCCAATGAAGAGAGGCCAATATGGGTGAGATATGCTCTCTCCTTCTAGTCCCCTGATTCATCTATAATATTCAAGACAGCAAAAAAGTACTCCGAATGCCGTAGGTGTTTGGAAAACTAAGGGGGGGGTCTGGTGGGGATACCCCCCCTGGAAATTGTGAGAATGTAAGTGCCCTGTGGTACATTCTGGTGCATTCTTTGGACTAAATTTGGACCTGAAAGAGCCGTTAAATTTCTCTTGTGATCTCATGCAGTATGGCACATGTGGCTTTTGAATGCATGTTGTGCCATCTTGTAGGAGCATGTACAGAATATAATACAATAATTTACAAAACAGTTTAAACAGTTTACAAAATTCTAAAATGGAATAACCATATCACCACCTGTTACCACCAGCATGTTACTTCGTTACCACCACCTGCTAATATATATTACTAAACATATTTACCTGAAAGAAAAAAAAAAAAGCTGTAACCCAAAAGTACCTCCCAACACCATCCTCACAATAAATTTTGAATTCTAGAAGCTCTGAAATGCAATCTGGGACTATTCCAGACAAACTGCAGTGAGCGCAGCATCCATTTTAGTGAAAAAACACAACTTTCTTTATTCAAATTCACTCCAGTAATATTCTGCCCTTACTAAGAAGCAGCAGTTTTCAAGCTTGGCAGATAGTTCTGTAGGAAATCACTTAATTAACAAACTGAATATATGGTGTGACAAATTATCTTTAAACTTAAATAAAACAGGGATGAAGTGGAGGTGTAAGAGTCACTAGGTGTTCAAAGAAAACATTTATTTCTATATTTATTTATGTTCATCGTTAGTTGGTTTTATATTTTCTGTTGTGTTTTTAATCAGGTTGTTTTTGTCTCTCTAAAATTTTAACATTATTAGTTATTATTACTATTATTATTGGTATTATTATTATTATCTAAACAAAAATAAATTTAAAAAAATATTATAATTTGTATTACATTTGTCTCTTCTATGACAACAAACGCTGAGCCATTAATTATTATACAGAAAACAAATGCACAGAGACGTGCTGAGATCAGAACAGTTTAATGCTAACTTTAACATTGAAAATGCCATAGACATGCTAATTTGTTAGCATCGGTCCCATTTTTAAGTTATAAAATACATCCATCAACTGTTTTAGAAGACCATAACAGGTCAGTTTAACATAAAAAAAGGTAAATATTACTCACAGACATGTGCTCTTTGGAGTTTTAGCAGGAAAAAAATTAAGATAAAGTGAAATAAAACCAACGACGCAGCAGGTCGGATCAATGTTTCAATGCTTCAAACTTCAAAGAAGAGCTGCGTTGCATAAACGGTTGATTACAGACCCTGCAGGGGTTCTGTAGTCAACGTAGAGACATGATCATTTTCCCGACAAACGCCCAAAAACAACGGCCACGCTGAAGGACCGATAAGGGAACTGTTAAGCAAAAAGGCTATTGATGTTAGTGGATCGAATCATTTCTTAACGATACCCAAAGAGAACCAGGTTGTGATATCCAACATTACTACGTGTTACAATTATCATAAAACAGTACCCAAATATCACAAAATGTACTTGTTTAAAAGATATCAGTGTTAAATTATTGCCATACCTGTATTTATCTTGTGTAATATTGGAAATAAACAATGAGAAACTGAAGAGATAGAAAATTTGTTTAACGATGCTATGAGATTTGGCGCGGGAAGCAGGCAGGAAATTGTCTGGAACACTGAGACGCTGTGCATTTACTACCTTCACAAGAGCATGCTTTTAGACAGCAAGAATTTACAAAGAGACGGAAAACCGTCCAAAGACTGCGAATAAGCATCCTTGTCTTAAGCGGACTGTCCATGCTCAGAAACCAACAAACCTCAGATGTTTTGTAAAGACGAATGGTCCAAAATACCTTCAACCAGAATCCAGACTCTCACTGGAAGCTATAGGAAGCATTTCGAGGTCGTTATTTCTGCAAAAGGAGGATCTACTAAATATTGATGTATTTTTTTTTCTGTTGGGGTGTCCAAATTTATGCACCTGCCTAATTTTTTTTAAAGAATTATTGCACACTTTCTGTAAATCCTATGAACTTCATTTGGGATCCCCAAACTTTTACATACAACTGTATGTTTCAACTGAAATTGAACTGAGAGAGAGACAGAGGACTTAATTTTTACTGTAACACTTGCTTTGACAATGTAAATATATATTTCCCATGTCAATAAAGCTCCAATGAAACTGAGAAGTCAGGAGAGACCGAGAGAGGGAGAGTGCTGTCTTTGCTCTTTTAAGTCCTAAGTGTTAATTATGGAGTTCCACAAGGTTCTGTGCTAGGACCAATTTTATTCACTTTATACATGCTTCCCTTAGGCAGCATTATTAGACGGCATTGCTTAAATTTACATTGTTACGCAGATGATACCCAGCTTTATCTATCCATGAAGCCAGAGGACACACACCAATTAGCTAAACTGCAGGATTGTCTTACAGACAAAGACATGGATGACCTCTAATTTCCTGCTTTTAAACTCAGATAAAACTGAAGTTATTGTACTTGGCCCCACAAATCTTAGAAACATGGTGTCTAACCAGATCCTTACTCTGGATGGCATTACCCTGACCTCTAGTAATACTGTGAGAAATCTTGGAGTCATTTTTGATCAGGATATGTCATTCAAAGCGCATATTAAACAAATATGTAGGACGGCTTTTTTGCATTTACGCAATATCTCTAAAATTAGAAAGGTCTTGTCTCAGAGTGATGCTGAAACACTAATTCATGCATTTATTTCCTCTAGGCTGGACTATTGTAATTCATTATTATCAGGTTGTCCTAAAAGTTCCCTGAAAAGCCTTCAGTTAATTCAAAATGCTGCAGCTAGAGTACTAACGGGGACTAGAAGGAGAGAGCATATCTCACCCATATTGGCCTCTCTTCATTGGCTTCCTGTTAATTCTAGAATAGAATTTAAAATTCTTCTTCTTACTTATAAGGTTTTGAATAATCAGGTCCCATCTTATTTTAGGGACCTCATAGTACCATATCACCCCAATAGAGCGCTTCGCTCTCAGACTGCAGGCTTACTTGTAGTTCCTACGGTTTGTAAGAGTAGAATGGGAGGCAGAGCCTTCAGCTTTCAGGCTCCTCTCCTGTGGAACCAGCTCCCAATTCAGATCAGGGAGACAGACACCCTCTCTACTTTTAAGATTAGGCTTAAAACTTTCCTTTTTGCTAAAGCTTATAGTTAGGGCTGGATCAGGTGACGCTGAACCATCCCTTAGTTATGCTGCTATAGACTTAGACTGCTGGGGGGTTCCCATGATGCACTGAGTGTTTCTTTTTCTTTTTGCTCTGTATGCACCACTCTGCATTTAGTCATTAGTGATTGATCTCTGCTCCCCTCCACAGCATGTCTTTTTCCTGGTTCTCTCCCTCAGCCCCAACCAGTCTCAGCAGAAGACTGCCCCTCCCCGAGCCTGGTTCTGCTGGAGGTTTAAAGCAAACAGAGCTCTGGCATCGGAATAGTATCGGTATCAGCAGATATCCAAATTCAGGTGTCAGAATCTGAGATGAAAAACGTGGATTGGTGCATCCCTAGGAGGAATAATAGAGTTGTTCAAGGTGAAGGTGTTTTTGCATCAAGGAGCAGCTCTGAGTTCCTTCTTGTTTACAATGGTGAAGGACAGGTTGATGGAGGAGATCAAACAGACTCCAACATAGACTATGATGATTGAAAAGTGACAGCGATCTGTTGTTGGAACAGGAAACAGGTTGAGATGACCCTGAAGACGTAGCAATATCCTCTGGAGAGAAGGGGAATGAAAGTCAGTAAGCAGCATGTGTCTAAATGAGAAGGAGCACAGTAGAATCCTGAGATTGCAAGGAGTATAGCTGGTGAAGGGTTATGAGTTTAAATACTTAGGCTCAACTATTTATAGTTAATGAAGTGTTGTCGAAGATGCAGACGAGAGTGCGTACAAAGTGGAGTGGATGGAGAGGAGTGCAAGGAGGCTGGGTATCTGCAACAGGGAAAGGGAATGTTTACAAGACTACAGGGAGACCAGGTATGCTATGTGGCTTAGATTAGCGTTAAAATTAAGTAAATACATAAATAAATAAAGACAGGAGGCAGATGTGAAAATGCTGTGATGGTCATTGGGAGTGACAAGGATAGATAGGATTAGGAATGAACAAAACAGAGGGACAGTAGAGGTAGGACAGTTTGGAGACAAAGCCAGAGTGGCAAGACTGAGATGGTTTGGACATGTGCAGAGGAGGGACCTAGTAGCCTGCTGTGGAAGAGGAGATGAACTGTTCTGTCAACCCCTATACCAGGAGCAGTGGGGGTGGGTGGGGGGGATTAGAAGAAACAACAACAACCACCACAAATGCTGTGAGATCTTTACCTTGCAAGGCTTCAGACAGATTAATCTGAAAGACCTTAGCTTTGTCTGCATGAAAAGAACAAAAACAGGAATTACAACCAAATCAAGATATTAATTAAAAGTAAAATTTTGCATTACATATAAATACAGACACCACCATTAAACATACTTCGGTGTGTACTTTGATAGTTTATTACTATCAATAACGAGAGCAATCAGATTTCTGATGTCTGTCAATCCGGACACAGATCACCTCCAAAATTTAATGGATTCTTCCATCTATCTGTGGTGTGAATTTGGCAAGAATCCGTGAAGTAGTATTGACGTAATCCTTCAAAAACGATATAAACTTTATCCAGAATCTGGATCACCTCCAAAATTTAATAGAGTCTTCCATGGCCTAATATGTATCTATGTTGAAAATTTCGTCAAAATCCGTGAAGTAGTTTTAACGTAATCGTTCAAAGGGTATATAAAGTGAAACCTTCATCCAGAATCTGGATTCGAAGACAAATCACCTCCAAAATTTAATGGAGTCTTCCATGGCTTTATATGTATGAGATTGTCATCAGGGTCGTTCACATTTTTCAACAGTTTGAAAATTCTGATAAAGCGCCAGCTACAGAAAGGAAGCTGGATGACGGTAAAATGATGTCTCTGAAAGGCAAGTCCAGATTCTTGTTTTGTTATCGGTGTCCATCGTTAGTGCCGTGTGACCGGGGCTTCACTGATATATATATATATATATATATATATATAAAAGAATACTTATGAGGACTCTTGAAGTATGTGTAGACGTCTCTGTAATCCATCTCTGGCCATTGTTTAGGATCGTCTAACCAGTCGTCTGCAATAATCTTATACGGGTATTTTCAGATTCCTGCCAACTCCAGCTTCTTTCTGTATCGATTTTGTGCTTCAGGTGGCAAATTCTCTTCGTACTGATACATCATCAAAAAAACAAACTTGAAAGTAGAGAAACAAAGAACTTTGTGGACATGCTCACGTTTCCCCCAAACAAAGATGGTGCCTAGAAATTACGTCACGTGTGACGACATGCCGACTGCGAGAGGTGAAAATGTGGTGAGAATCCGTGAAGTAGTTTTGACCTAATCCTTCAAAGCCTATATAGTGGGGCTGTTAAGCACAAGAATTGTGCACAAAATGAAAGAAGCATGAAACTTTCAGGATTTGCTCTTGATGACAAACTTTGATTTAAGATGTGGAGGCACTGGCAGTTTGACCCCTGGGGTCAGCTAGATGTCATTGGCCTCTAGGATATGAAATTTCTATGTATGAAATTAGAAATTGATGTGTCTTGGGATCTAATTGTGATGGAAAGGTGAACAAAATGTGTATTTCCATGTTTCTGAGCATGGGAAACCCATTTCTGATGAGTTCAATTGCCACAGAGGTTAAAAACTGTCACTCTTAGGGGCCCAAAGGTCAAGGTCGCTTGAAAAGATCCCACATTTTGGTCAAATATATAATGTACAGCTTTTTTGTATTTTAGCAAACAATGCCATGTTATGCGTCACCCAAACTTATAGTTTAATATAGTTCACTCTGAAGAAGATGTGACTCTCACATCGAAACGTCAGTCCCTTTGAACATTTTTTTTTTACTTTCAGCACCTTATTAAAGACTTTTTGCACTTATTTCTGTGCTGCACCAGTTATTTCTTCTTTTTTAAAATATAGTTTCTTGTTGACTTTCTTTCATTTAGTGTATTGTCCTTGCAATATCTGGGTGATTCTTTTAACTACGGGCACTATTGGCCTTGTAAATGTAATTTCCACCACACCGTTGCCTTACAATATAAAGCACCTTGGGGCAACTGTTTGTTGTGATTTGGCGCTATATACATGTGCTCTGATGTCACTGTTTATCTCCATAGAAACTACCCAAACAATCTTTCATACAAACTGTTTAAAGGGACATTACAGTGTTGTGGTGGAAATTACGGCAATAGTGTGGGACAACTACATTTTGTTTAAAAAAATCACAACAGTTGTATGACATTGAATACCCCAATTATGTTTTGATTATTTTACTGATATTTTATTCAGAGATATTTTAAAACATTAGAAAAAACATTTTTTTTAATCATTCATTTTTATCATTGAAGATCAAAAGTCTGGGTGTGGGACAAGCACAAAACGGCAATATTTGAATATAATGATGCTGAAAAAAGGTGAAAAAGTCATCATAGACTACTAGAACAAATTTCTTAAAACAATGTCATTGTAAAGATAACTATAAGAGTGTGAAATTTCCCCTTTTTTCTGTTTTTCATACAATATGATCAAAGGACATAAGTGCCCGTAGTCTAAGAATCACCCATCTATGCTATTTGATCTAAATAATAGGCATAGTTTGGAGGCACAGTCAGACTTATTTTCCTACCATGCAGAGGTGATGAACATGCTCTACAAAATTTTCACACACACATTAGCTTGTCAGAAACCACTGTTGGTGATGTTGAAGCTGTATTATTTGATGGTGCTGCAGCTGCACATATACTCAAGCCAGGCACTGCTAAAACCTTTCAGGTCTATGCTGACAGTGTTTTTTATACCATACACAGTATCACAGTTGACAGGCACAAGACGCATCGACATTGTCTGGGATGTGTACCAAACAAATAGCCTAAAAGCCACAAGAAGACAGAGGAAAGGGAACTCGGAGAAGAGTGGAACCAGGCACTCTCATGCCAAAGAACTGGAAAGATTTCTTGTCTGTGGAGGAAAACAAAGCTGAGCTATTTTAATTTCTCTCTATTCAAGTGGTTAATACGCCATTACATCTTGACAAAGAAGTGTATGCCACAAACAATAATACTGTCCTCTGTTCTCCTGGGGGTTGTGACATGAGTCTCCTGTGTCATGCACTCATGAGGAAGCTGATACTCGTCCCTTTCTTCATGTGGGGGATGCAGCCAACAAGGGAATCACGAAAGTGATGGTGTGAACTGTTGATTCTGACGTGGTCATCTTGGCAGTGGATGTCTTCAAGAAAGTCAGTCTAGGGGAAATGTGGCTCACCTTTGGAGCTGGTAACAGTTTCTGTTATATAGCCATTCACAAGGTGGTTGCTGCACTGGGTCCTTCCACTAGTTCTGCACTGCTAGCATTTCATTCTTTTCCTGGCTGTGATACAACTTCTTCATTCTGTGGTTGTGGTTAAAAAAAAAAAGACTGCCTGGGATACATGGCTTGGTTCCTCAACCACATTTGCCCAGTCCCTCAGACTGGGGATGTATTGACACCGATGTTGGTTGGCAGCCACTTTGGACAACCCTCCTTGAGGCATCACAGGCTTCCTATGAACTTCTGCACTGTGGTTGCAAAAAGGGCTGTGTTGGGCACTGCAAATGTAAAAAGGCAGCATTAAAATGCACAGCACTGTACACGTGTTCTGGTGACTAAAACATTGTTGAGTTCTACTAGTTCGCCCTTATGACTGATGTGATGTAAGCGCGTGTTTAACTTGGTAGCTGGCCTTGATCCTGGAGTGACTGAAGCGGTTATCATAGAGAACGGTGTTCGCTTCCACCCCCTATGGATATAAGGCTAGAGCCACTAGTTAAATGGAGGAGGAGGGGGAGGGATAATTTGCGGAGTCAGGGCGCATGACAGGAGGATGAGCTGACAGGTTTATATCACCTAGAAGATGGGAGACGGGGGAGTCTCCCATCTTCAATCATCCTACGGGCTCCTCCCGAACTATGTTCAGAAAACAACGTTCATGATGACACATGTTGTGGACACACCAAGCTGTAAACCCTTCTTATGAGTTCAAGTCTGTTGTTTCTGATGTGCTGAAGTTAGACCTATATTTTTGTACATTTTTGTTGTATCCAAGTTCATAGGTCTGGTCTTTTGTCTGGTTCATATTTGCATGTAACTGTTTGCTAACACACAAAGGAGCTGTACATTTTATATTTAGATTGACCAAAAGGTGGGATCTTTTCAAGTGACCTTGACCTTTGACCGCTGAGAGTGACTGTTATTGACCTCTTGGGGTATTGGACATATCAGAAATGACTTTTTAATGCTAAGAAACATGGAAATATACATTTAGTTTACATTTCCATCACATTTAGATCCTAAGACACATCAATTTCTAATTTAATACATAGAAATGTCATATCCTACAGGTCGATGACTTCTAGCTGACCCCAGGGGTCAAATTGCTAACACCTCCACATCTTAAATCAAAGCTTATGTGATCAAGAGCAAACCCTGAAAGTTTCATGCTTCTTTCATTTTGTGCACAATTCTTATGATAATCAGAGCTTAACCTCCAAAATTTAGTGGAGTCTTCCATGTCCTAATATCTATCTGTGCTGCAAATTTGGTGAGAATCTGTGAAGTAGTTTTGATGTAATCCTTCAAAGTGTATATAAAGTGAAATCTTGATCCAGAATCCAGATCACCTCCTAAATTTAATGGCCTAATATGTATCCGTGTTGAAAATTTGGTAAGAATCTGTTAAGTAGGTTTGATGTAATCCTTCAAAGACTATATAAAAGTGAAACTTAATCCAGATCACATCCAAACTTTAATGGAGTCTTCCATGGCCTAATATGTATCCGTGGTGAAACTTTCGTCAAAATCTGTGAATTAGTTTTGATGTAATCCTTGAAAGCGTATATAAAGTGAAATCTTGATCCAGAATCAGGATTCAAACCTGGATCACCTCCCAAACTTAATGGTGTCTTCCATGGCCTAATATGTATCCATGGTGAAAATATGGCGAGAATCCGTGAAGAAGGGCCTCTACTGGTGGTTGGCTCTCACTGCGGTATTGTATCACTTCCTGTTCCGGAGCACAGCGGTGTTTTTCTGTATCTGTTAGCTGTTTAATCTGCGCAGTTAGATTGATCTAGTTACCTAGATAACGATTTGTTTCACAGTGTAATCTTCACGTGCCTTAACTAAAGCACTCCCTCTGCTGAATCACCTCTAAATTATTTACACATTATTCACTTTGTGTGTTTTTAGGAATCCGCTAGCTTAGCGCAGCTACTAGCTCTTAGCCGGTTTAGCATGGCGGCTTCTCCTGTCTCTCCCGCACTTTTCTGCTCTGGGTGTGAAATGTTTAGTTATTCCTCGGCCTCCTTTAGCAGTAATGGTACTTGTAATAAGTGTAGCTTATTCGTAGCTTTGAAGGCCAGGCTGGGCGAATTGGAGACTCGGCTCCGCACCGTGGAAAATTCTACAGCTAGCCAGGCCCCTGTAGTCGGTGCGGACCAAGGTAGCTTAGCCGCCGTTAGTTTCCCTCTGGCAGATCCCGAGCAGCCGGGAAAGCAGGCTGACTGGGTGACTGTGAGGAGGAAGCGTAGCCCTAAACAGAAGCCCTGTGTACACCGCCAACCCGTTCACATTTCTAACCGTTTTTCCCCACTCGGCGACACACCCGCCGAGGATCAAACTCTGGTTATTGGCGACTCTGTTTTGCGAAATGTGAAGTTAGCGACACCAGCAACCATAGTCAATTGTCTTCCGGGGGCCAGAGCAGGCGACATTGAAGGAAATTTGAAACTGCTGGCTAAGGCTAAGCGTAAATTTGGTAAGATTGTAATTCACGTCGGCAGTAATGACACCCGGTTACGCCAATCGGAGGTCACTAAAATTAACATTGAATCGGTGTGTAACTTTGCAAAAACAATGTCGGACTCTGTAGTTTTCTCTGGGCCCCTCCCCAATCGGACCGGGAGTAACATGTTTAGCCGCATGTTCTCCTTGAATTGCTGGCTGTCTGAGTGGTGTCCAAAAAATGAGGTGGGCTTCATAGATAATTGGCAAAGCTTCTGGGGAAAACCTGGTCTTGTTAGGAGAGACGGCATCCATCCCACTTTGGATGGAGCAGCTCTCATTTCTAGAAATCTGGCCAATTTTCTTAAATCCTCCAAACCGTGACTATCCAGGGTTGGGACCAGGAAGCAGAGTTGTAGTCTTACACACCTCTCTGCAGCTTCTCTCCCGCTGCCATCCCCTCATTACCCCATCCCCGTAGAGACGGTGCCTGCTCCCAGACCACCAATAACCAGCAAAAATCTATTTAAGCATAAAAATTCAAAAAGAAAAAATATAGCACCTTCAACTGCACCACAGACTAAAACAGTTAAATGTGGTCTATTAAACATTAGGTCTCTCTCTTCTAAGTCCCTGTTAGTAAATGATATAATAATTGATCAACATATTGATTTATTCTGCCTTACAGAAACCTGGTTACAGCAGGATGAATATGTTAGTTTAAATGAGTCAACACCCCCGAGTCACACTAACTGCCAGAATGCTCGTAGCACGGGCCGAGGCGGAGGATTAGCAGCAATCTTCCATTCCAGCTTATTAATTAATCAAAAACCCAGACAGAGCTTTAATTCATTTGAAAGCTTGACTCTTAGTCTTGTCCATCCAAATTGGAAGTCCCAAAAACCAGTTTTATTTGTTGTTATCTATCGTCCTCCTGGTCGTTACTGTGAGTTTCTCTGTGAATTTTCAGAACTTTTGTCTGACTTAGTGCTTAGCTCAGATAATTATAGTGGGCTATTTTAACATCCACACAGATGCTGAGAATGACAGCCTCAACACTGCATTTAATCTATTATTAGACTCAATTGGCTTTGCTCAAAATGTAAATGAGTCCACCCACCACTTTAATCATATCTTAGATCTTGTTCTGACTTATGGTATGGAAACTGAAGACTTAACAGTATTCCCTGAAAACTCCCTTCTGTCTGATCATTTCTTAATAATATTTACATTTACTCTGATGGACTACCCAGCAGTGGGGAATAAGTTTTATTACACTAGAAGTCTTTCAGAAAGCGCTGTAACTAGGTTTAAGGATATGATTCCTTCTTTATGTTCTCTAATGCCATATACCAACACAGTGCAGAGTAGCTACCTAAACTCTGTAAGTGAGATAGAGTATCTCATCAATAGTTTTACATCCTCATTGAAGACAACTTTGGATGCTGTAGCTCCTCTAAAAAAGAGAGCTTTAAATCAGAAGTGCCTGACTCCGTGGTATAACTCACAAACTCGCAGCTTAAAGCAGATAACCCGTAAGTTGGAGAGGAAATGGCGTCTCACTAATTTAGAAGATCTTCACTTAGCCTGGAAAAAGAGTCTGTTGCTCTATAAAAAAGCCCTCCGTAAAGCTAGGACATCTTACTACTCATCACTAATCGAAGAAAACAAGAACAACCCCAGGTTTCTTTTCAGCACTGTAGCCAGGCTGACAAAGAGTCAGAGCTCTATTGAGCCGAGTATTCCTTTAACTAGTAATGACTTCATGACTTTCTTTTCTAATAAAATTTTAACTATTAGAGAAAAAATTACTCATAACCATCCTAAAGACGTATCGCTGGACTATTGTAATTCATTATTATCAGGTTGTCCTAAAAGTTCCCTGAAAAGCCTTCAGTTAATTCAAAATGCTGCAGCTAGAGTACTGACGGGGACTAGAAGGAGAGAGCATATCTCACCCATATTGGCCTCTCTTCATTGGCTTCCTGTTAATTCTAGAATAGAATTTAAAATTCTTCTTCTTACTTATAAGGTTTTGAATAATCAGGTCTTATCTTAGGGACCTCATAGTACCATATCACCCCAATAGAGCGCAATAGGCAGACTATGCACCTTGTTAACAGAATTTGCAATATTTCACAATTAGCATTTCTCTAACCACATCGTGCAGCTACTGTGAAGAAAATAAATAAATAAATATATAAATAAATAAATAAAAAGTACATGCTGCAATGATTTTGTG
Source organism: Thalassophryne amazonica (assembly GCF_902500255.1). Classification (NCBI taxonomy): domain Eukaryota; kingdom Metazoa; phylum Chordata; class Actinopteri; order Batrachoidiformes; family Batrachoididae; genus Thalassophryne; species Thalassophryne amazonica. The sequence continues at coordinate 19,261,024 of NC_047114.1, read as the reverse complement.
CACGCAGGAACACAGCAGCAGTAATAGGAATGGACTTATGCTGAGCACAGAGAGACGGACAGACAGATGCACAGACAGACAGATGCAAAGCCTTCGTAATACCCGATGGCCATGTTTTGGCCTTTTTGGTAAAAATAAAAAGTGAAATAATAATAATGAATGGTTTACGTGGTGGCAGCACACTCACCAGTGGCAGACATCCAGCAGAGTGACGGTCCACCTCATCAGTTTTGTTTTTTTCTCGATTGTGGATTACTGGCTTCCTCCTTGGTTTACAACCAGGTCATGGTGATGGCATGTTCTTTTTAAAAAGGTGCATGACATCACATTGTCATCTGATGTCACAAACTCCATCAGTTTTTTAGTTGTGATCCTGAGGTTCTGCTGAACCTTTCAAAGACCATTTCATTAATTTTTGGGTGTTAATTACATCTTCAATGTAAAGTATGTATGGCTCCAAACTTCTTAGAGTTTTGTGTAATAGACTGTGGAGTTTGTTTTTTTGTTGTTGTTTGTTTTTTTACACAGGCAGAACCTGACTTGTGGAGATAATAATAATAAAAACATTGTAGTTGAATTCTTTAGATTTTTGTTGTTGTTCGGTTTCTTTCCCTGATTTTAAACACAAGAATGCACTTGTGTGCCCTTACGTACAGTCACCACTAACTGTTATTCATTATTCAAGCTACAGTGTGAGGTATTTTTAATTGTGGGTGATTTTAACAACTGAGTGTGCTGTCAGGATAAGCTGCTGGCTCTGTAAAAGTTTAAAAGAATTATTGTTTTTTTTTTTTGTTTTTTTTTTAATCCTGGCTCTATTTTATGGATTATCTGTGTCAATCAGGGACATTTGTGTTTTATGGTTGTTGGATCATTCACATATTTTATTTGATGATTTAGGTGCTGGAATCAGCTACCCAGGGAATGTGGAAAAGACTGATTTAGCCAAATGGTGCGTTAATCCAGGAGCCATAGTTGCTTTGGCTTCCAGCCTACCTAAAATCATGGAGACAGTCCTCATAACAGAACAAGAGAATGAGCTTTTTCAGCCTGTGGCTGAGGTCTTATTTCTCGGCCCAGTCTTATTCTGTTTGCTTTAATAACAAGTCATCTGAATCCTCTGCGGTAAGGCATTGAGTTCCACAGGGGTCAGTTCTTAGCCCACTGTTTTCTTTGTATTTAGCACCTTTATGTAGGCTAATACCTAGTTTTAGAGTCTATTTTCATTGCTATGCTGAGGACTTACAGTTGTGCATGCCTGTTATCATAGGTCATGGAGGCTTGTTGCTAAATAAGTGATTGCTATAGGTCCTGCTAAGCTGAGGGACCTATATGATTTTTTTTTTTCATAATTCTGGGCACCTGTCATTCAATGCAGTGATCCTGCTAAAAATCTCGTGTAACCTTTGACTGGTGTCTTTCAAATCATGGATAAAAAGAAAACAGATGGTAAGTCCACATAAACTTTAATGCACCTATTAACATATTAACATGTTCCACGCAAGGTGTTTTTCCTCACAGTTGCTTAAAAAAAAAAAAAAAAAAACGCACACAATAAATCCAAACTGAATGTTTGAATTAGCTGGTGCTGTCTGCTGTAAGGACAGCTTGTTAGTTGACAGGTTATTGTCTTAACAGTAATTGGGGTGCAGGTTACTCAGCGGCTTTCACCACAGCCATCATCTCTTCAACTTTCTGCTCGCTGCAAAAAATGCATATAATGATTCACCAACAGTAAAAAAAAAAAAAAGTAGTTACACTACTAACAACAACATCAAGTGATTAATTATGAGCCACTGTGGTTCGACAGGTGGTACTGTGATAATCATTTCAGAAACATTCCGTATTGCTTGTGCACAGAGAGACACAAATCCAGTGTTTTCAGATTTACCCACTCTGGGACCAGTTTTCAAATACTATTGTTTTCGGCCACTCACGTGTGGATGAAACACAAACAATACAAAACTTATGCAGATACATCTAAATCCATTCCCATGTGGACGGGGCCTAAGGAATTTGATAGTATTATGCAAGTGTTGGTTAATAATAATAATTTTATTTATCAAGCGCTTTCAGTCAAACTGCTGTACAGGCAATAAAAACAAACAGTAAGATACAAACCAAAAAATACTTGAAATAAATCAAAATATCACAAGAAACATAACAAAAAGTAAACAAACGGGTCTTTAGATTTGCTTTAAAAGCATCCACAGAGCGTGCCTGTCTAATGTTCACAGGAAGATCTTTCCACAGCTTCGTTGCCTGGAAAGAAAAAACTCGCTCACCTTCGGAACAACCAAAAGGCCTGTTGCCAGAGAACGGAGGTTACGGGAAGGTGTATAAGTGTTTACAAGATCCATCAGACATGAAGGTGCGAGTCCATTTACAATTTTATAAGTTAGTAAAAGCACCTTAAAATCAGCATGAAATTGACAAGGAAGCCAATGGAGAGAGGCCAGCACTGAGGTAATATGCTCACATTTCCCCGCTCTTGTCAGGATACAAGCAACAGCATTTTGAACCATCTGCAAGGGATGAAAGCTTTTCTTCGGGAGTCCTGGCAGAAGCACATTGCAGTAGTCCAGGCGAGATGTCACAAAAGCATGAATGAGGACTTCTGCATCCCTGTCAGACAGGACTGATGTAATTTTAACAATCCTTCTAAGATTAAAGAAAGACAATCTTTGATACCTCCTTAATGTGTTTGTCAAACGCAAGAGTCTGGTCAAATATAACCAAGATTTTTCATTTTTTGCACTGGAATGAACCACACAATCACGCAGGGAAAGAGTAACATTTTCAAATAAATGATGTAAATTTCGAGGTGCAATGATCATCATTTCAGTCTCCGCAGAGTTAGGGAATAAAAAATTCTTAGAAAACCAGCTCCTGACAGAGCTCAAGTTTGGACAAGTTCGACTCATTTTCACAATTTACAGGCATATATAGTTGTAAATCATCTGCATAACTAGGGATGGGTGTTAAGATTTTATTGATATTGATGCCATTATCGATTCTGCTTATAGATCCGATGCTAGCATATGCTGACCGTATTAAAAATGCTGGCATACATCTAGTTTATGGGTAAGTTTTGTATAAGTTAAGAGCATGTTGATATACAACGTTGTACGGAGAGGTTGTTGAAAAATTTTGGGCATGCACAATATTTTCAACATATGCCAGTGTATGACTCATACATCCCGCATACGCAGGCCATAAGCTGTAGATAAGTTATGCACACGCCCACACACGTTACTTGTAAGTGACTCCTAAGTCGAAACACGGTGACATAATATTTAGCGTACCCAAAACTTATTTATAACCTACAAGTAATGTGCTGCGAATCTATGTGTCACTTATTTGTCATGTTTCAAACGACCACAGAACTTACTGAATGTGTAATTTACGTTATAATGGTGTATTGACAGCGACTGGTATAAAAGAGTTTGGCAGGAGGAACCGGTCGGTACTCTTCAGACTCCATGGTGAACAGACACGCAGGATCCTGCAAGGCAACGAGAATACCTACTAGCTGTGATCCAACATCAGCATGATCTCATGGATTTGACGCTACACCAGCTGTGTGCCAACAGAGCCTGGACAAGAAGAGATGAACGAAGGAGAAGGACCTGGGTACGCCCAGGACCACGAGAGTTCTTGCCCGCAGAAGTTCGTTTTAGTATGACGGCGATGTTGATCCTTCGACTTGTAGTGCGATCGCCATGTTTTCAGTGACATGTTGCCGCACCCTTTGTTTAAGTGGAACTACTGCTGGGCGTAAGTTGCGTACGCCGGCAACATGATACGCAATCATTGGTGTAAATTCATTGAAATGTTATAAGTTAAGAATACGACATGTGTAAGTCCAACTGGTTATGAATACATTATGTACAAGTCCAGCAGTTTAAAAAAAATAAAATTTAGCGTATGCCAGCATTTTTAATACGGTCTAAATCGTCAGGGTGTGACAGGGACCTAAAGGCCACCAGAGCGGACACCAGTGTCCAGAAAGTACATTTTTGTTACGAACCAGGAACCTAAAAGCGAAAATGTTTGTTTAACAACTGCATTTTTAAAAAGACAACAGCACTAAATTTCATTACACGTTGGCGGATTAGTTAATAAAAAAATAATAGAGGTGCTGCAGAGTAAATTCATCCAACGTCAATGACATTTGATGAAAAAACAGTCTCAGTGTTCACATTCACCCCTGACTTTGGGGTGAATGTGAGGCATTATTGTAAAGTGCTTGAGCATCTGATGGAGATGGAAAAGTGCTGTATAAATGCAGTCCATTTACCATTTAAAGTGTCTGATCAGCTCTCTGAGGCTCATTAAAGACGCTATGTAGATTTTTTTTTTTTTATAAACAGCAGCAAACGCTACATCCATCCAATATCAATTTAACAAATAACATGAAGTGTAACAAAATAATGAAATATGAAGTGTGCATCATACTTAAATTAAATTGGCTCATGTTGTGGCTCTTACAATAGATAAAAACATTACAAATCTTGAATATGTCTAATTGTGTCTGATTTAAAATATTGAGGAAAAACACCACAAACCTCCAATCATTCCAGAAGTGCATTTTGACAGGTAATAACATTCATTATTTCAGATGTGTGAAATGTTAATCAGGAATAAACTAATTTATTTTTATTAAAAAAAAAAAATAAGGACTGAAATGAGATTAAAATACATTTAGTTCTGTTTTGGCTAAAATGAACAGACTTTTAGTCGACTAAAACATGACTAAATAAAAATGAGAATGATTAAACATGACTAAAACTAAAAAGAATATTTGACAAAAGACTAAATAAATAAAAAAAAAAAAACAGGTGACAAAATTAACACTAGTTTGATGCACTGAAACATGAATCATCGTTGATTTGATTTAAGTGGTAGAAAAAAAATCTAATCAAAGACATTACCTAAAAAGGGTCTTCAAAATTAAATTCAAATTTAGAATATTTTTTCTGTATGTAAAAAAAAATAAAAAAACATGAAATTTTTCACACACAATTGTTAAAATATGCAAATGAGGTTTTAACACCAAACCGACAGCACCAAACCACCACTGTCCTCAATAATGTGGTTCAAAATTTGTATTTGATCACATCTACGATAAAATACAGTCCTACCATTAGAGTTTTAACCCTGTGTTAATCACCAGGATAAAGTCCAATTCACTGAGACTACCTACTTCGCAATATTTCACCAAGTACATTAGTGGCAACAGTGAGCCTGTAATGATGTGTTCAGCTACTGACAGGCCAAACAGAAAATGCTATCCACAGGTAGCATTATCATATGCAGTCATGGTACTTTTTGTGTTATATGTACACTTTCCACAATATGCTCACCGATAACTCCCTGATAGTCAACCATGTCAAAGTAGACCACAGCAACAGATGTCCAGACACCAAGCAAGGCCAGGACAATGAACCAGGTGAAGAAGCTGCCGCTGCTGCTGGACCCGGAGTCGGACTTCTTTCCATTCTTACTGGCTGCCTGAGGCTTGGCACCATCTGCAAAACAAATGCAGTATAGAACAACGTTTTGTTTGGCCAACTGCACTGATCAAATACCTTTGGCAATTCCCTCAACATTCAAATTAAATAAGATTGAATATTCAGCTATAAAATAAATAACTAAAAATTAAATAAAAGAATAAGAATCATTTGAAGAAAACACATCAGTAGATAACACATCAACTGATAAACATTATAAATAAGTTATTATATTATATATATCATTATACATAAGTAGACCTGCATTGAAATAAATGGTCAGATTTCAGAAAGAAATAGCTGATATGTATTTATAAGACCCTTGTGAATGCAGTAAAGTAAATCTGTAAGCCCAAATTTGTAATTCAGCGGAGAAATCGTTTAAAAATGACAAATTTGCAGCTAAAATTTAGCCCTCTATGAAAACAGTTTGTACAGCCGTATCATTTCCATGACGTCAGGGACAAGACGACGCGCTCCCGCCTTCAGTCTGATCCCGCATTGAAATTGATTTTATCTGTTAGTAATGTTACTTATACGCGTCCTGGTTTCAACATCCAAAAGTAAGCTGCAATGAATGTGAGATACAGATCTGTGTGCTCAGATCAGCAACGACATCGACAGCGGGCACCGTTCTTCCTCTTCCGCTCTCTGCCTCCGCTGCACTTATTAAGTCTGCGGGCTCGTTAACGAGCTCGTTAACCGCCGACGTGGGCCACTCACACCACCCTTGTCTGCTTTGCAGCAGGTGTTGTGCCAGATTCAGCACACAACACCGGCATCACCTCTCTGTCTACTGAATGGAGCTGCAGCACACTTGGCACAAGTCCTGAGATTACGCTCGTTTTAATGCGAAGTGGCCGGTACACCTGTTGCTGCAAGGACAGACTTCCATCCATCCATCCATTTTCTTCCGCTTTATCTGGAGTCGGGTCACGGGGGCAGCAGCTCAAGCAAAGCCGCCCAGACCTCCCGATCCACACACACCTCCCCCAGCTCCTCCAGGGGAACCCCAAGGCGTTCCCAAGCCAGCCGAGAGATGTAGTCCCTCCAGCGTGTCCTGGGTCTTCCCCGGGGCCTCCTCCCAGTGGGAGGTGCCCGGAACACCTCTCCAGCGAGGCGTCCAGGGGGCATCCAGAAAAGATGCCCGAGCCACCTCAACTGACTCCTTTCGACGTGGAGGAGCAGCGGCTCGACTCCGAGCTCCTCCCGAGTGACCGAGCTCCTCACCCTCTCTCTAAGGGAGCGCCCAGCCACCCTGCGGAGGAAACTTATCTCGGCCGCTTGTACTCGCGATCTCATTCTTTCGGTCATGGGCCAAATCTCATGACCATAGGTGAGGATCGGAACGCAAGGACAGACTTCTTGCAGCAAAATCCACAGCACCGCACGTGTCGGCAATCGGAGCCCCAGAGCTCCATGGACGCTGAAAGAGGTTTATATATTTTTAATAACTGGGATTCTTTGCGGGTCTCGCATCCACATCCCGCGATGGTACCGGAGGCGAAAGACAGTAGATTTTCATTGCGACACCACTCAATCAAACGGGCGTATGAAAAAGTCCCCCAAAATAATTTTCAAGCACAAATAAAAGAAATGTGTACTCACCAAACGTGCCGCAAGACAATATGAAGTTTTAAAAAAGTAGATCCTTCCGTATAAGACAAGAAAAAGGTCCAGATGCAAACTGACGTAAATCCACAAATTACAGTTGGCGCGCAATGCATGCTGGGAGAGAGGGTCTTCTCCGTGACGTCTCGGCAGCGTCCATGATGAGAGGGACAGTTTTGCAGAGAGCTAAATGTTAGCTGTAAATTTGTCATTTTTAAATGAAGATTTCTCCGTTGAATGACAGAGCTGGGCTTCCAGATTTACTTTACTACATTCAGAAGGATCTTATGTGTAAATGTAAGTCATTTTTTGGTCCAAAGATCTGACTGCATTTATTGCAATGCAGGTCTACTTTAATGCAGTATGATACATTGCTAGACACAGTCCAACTTGGTTGATTCTTAAGGAAAAGTATAATGCATTTAACTACCTATTTAAGCAGCATTGTCGTATCTGCCACTCGTGTATTGTACAGCTTAAGTCCTAAATAAGGCCTCAGACTCATTGGAACACAAGAACTTTGAGTAACAGGTTTACTTACAAACAAAAATTATTTTTTTAATTTTTAATTTTTGGCGCACAAATCTTTTTTTTTTTCCAAACATATTTTATTAGTTTTTTTCCAGTGCAATAGTATATAGTACAACAACAACAAAAAAGCTTTTACAAAACTTCAGTATTTCACATTTTACAAATATTACTTAATAAGAAAGCAAGAAAGAAAAAGAAAAAAGAAAAGAAAAATAAACTCGGGCCTTCCATGAACAAAGCCTCTTTCTGAATGGAAAGTATGCGATTACATCAACACAATACTTACACTGAAACTGTTTAATGTATTTCAACATCATCAGAAAAGTTCAAGTCCTTAACAAAATCTATAAATGGTCTCCAAATCTGTTCAAATATGTGTTGTTTTGATTTTCGAATATATGTTATTCTTTCCAAAGGTAAACTGGATAACATGTTGGGAAAGTGTAGTGACACGGACCCACAACAGGGGGCGTAAATGAACGGACAATGGAAGGAGTTAAATTAGAACACTTTACTGTTGTGAATGTCACAACCAAACACAGCAGATTACAGAATGTACACAAGTCAATTAATACAGGTGTCGTGTGGGCAGGCTCGACGATAGGAGACGCCCGTCTGGAGACGAACCGGAACCACACGATTTCCACTGCCACCGAACCCGAGGGATACTGGAGCCGCCAAGTCCCGAAGTCCCCAGGTGGCCACCATCACGGCGTGTCGGATCTGGTACTGCTGGCAGAAAGCAAAGACAGTCAAGGGTGGGTGTGTGAACACCCAGTAACAATCCTGGTGGGAATTCCACCTCCACCTCTCACTCTATAACTTGCAGAGTACTGTAGTGATTCCTCAGGGGAAAAGAGTGCCTTCTAGCGCTCTCTCAGCTTCCACCGACAGAGGTACCGGTACTCCTGCAAACACTCACAATATACAAATAATATTGTAACACAAAACGGCTGAGGATATTACCTCTTGTAGAAGATGATATCTCGGCAATGTGGTGGAGGTGTCTTCCTGCTTTTATTCCAGATGTGAGTAGATGATTAGTGACAGCTGTCATGGATGATGAGTGACAGCTGTCACCAAGGCTTGTTCCTGGAGGCGGCAGCGCCCTCTCGTGCCTGAAGCCCGCACTGCAGGCAGGGCGCCCTCTGGTGGTGGGCCAGCCTCCTCTTCTGGCGGCCCACACAACATAACATTTGTTTTAACCACTGAGAGATGACTGGTCCTTTAACATTTTTCCAATTCAAAGCTATACACCTTTTGGCAATCAGCATACTAAAATCAATAAAGGTACATTCTGCTTTACTGAATTTATGGTTATCTGGGTATAAAGCCATTATTAACATTTTGGGATCAACAAAATCTGCTTTCCAGTTATCATTTCAATTATTCTTTTTTATTTCAACCCGAAAACCCTTTATTTGACCGCATTCCCACATACAATGTATCAACGTTCCTTGTGAACAACATTTTATACATATATCTGGTATATTCCTATTGTACCTATTCAATATCACTGGTGTTGTATAAATGCGCATGAGCCATTTAAATTGCAAGATTCTTAGACGACTGTTGATTGACATTGTATGAACTTTACTGCATACTCTTTCCCAGTCCAATTTGCTAATATTAGTAAGTAGGTCTTCACTCCAGGAAGTCAATTTCTTTCTGGAATTATCTGTTGTATTACTCAACAAAAGAGTATAGAATTCTGAAATGATACCCTTCCTTGAGATATTTTTTAGAAGCATCTTTTCAATTTGTGTATGGGGGATCTTATTAAGATTGCCTTGATTGGTCTTCACAAAACTTCTTAATTGTAAAAATTTGAAATAATGTTTTTTCTCCAAATTGAATGTCAATTGTAGTTCCCCAAAGGACATAAAAACATCTGACTTTGGTGGATACAGATTACTTATTGTTTTTAATCCCTTTGATGCCCATATTTTGAAAGTGCCATCTGCCCTTCCTGGGGTGAAGAGCTGATTTCCCCAAATTGGGCTAAACTGAGAAAACGCTTGTCTCTTTCAAATATTTTCTGACTGCCATCCAGATTCTCACCGTGTTTTTCAGAATTGGATTTTTTATCTGTTTAAATAGTTTTTTTTTTTTTTTTTGCTGTATCAGAATATAGAAACAGAGGTAGTGATAATTTTAGATTTTGTGATTCCATCTCTACCCAGTGTGGTTTCTCCTTTTCTGAGAAGTAAAACGCCAGTGAGTGCAGCTGTGTGGCCCAGTAGTACAATAGGAAGTTGGGGCTTTTTAACCACCCACGATCAAATGGTAGGTAAAGCAAAGACAGTCGGATTTTTGGTTTACCATTGCTCCAAATAAAATTTACTGTAGTTTTTTTTAATCCACTTAAACAAATTTGGAGGAGGCGGCAAGGGAATATTTTGAAAGAGATACAGCAGCTTTGGTAGCATAATCATTTAGGACATTTACTCTTCCTATCACTGATATAGGTAACTTCACCCACCTATCAAATTATTAATTTCGTGTTTTTTGCTTCATAATTAATTTGATTTTTTTCAACATTTGGCAGTATTTGTATCCCTAAATATTCAAATTGATCAACTACTTTAAAATTAGAATTTGTTATTTGTGGTGCAGGATTTCTTCGTTCCAGAGAGTTTAGTAGTAAAATGGAGGATTTAGCGTGGTTCACTTTGTAACCTGATATGTTTCCAAATAGCTGAATTACTTCCAGAACTACTGGAATTGAAGAGTGAAGCTTTGATAAAAATAGAATCACGTCATCAGCAAATAAAGAAATCTTATGTTCTCTGGGACCAATTGAGATTCCACTTACGTATGTCTAATTTGGAAAATAAAATAAAAAACACCCAGAAGAAAGTTTATCAAAGGTCAAAGTGTCTTTATTTGTCTCCCTAAGGAGAAATTTGCCTTGGACAGAGTCTGCTACACAACAACACATCCAGTACATAGCACCCATACATTAAAAACAACAACACAGTTAGTCAAAGGATAAAATAAAAATACACATTATTAACATCTTTGTGCAAATTCCGCAATACATACCCTTAAACTATCTTCCCTGAGCTATCTGCTGATTTGAGCTTCACTGATAATGGAATAAATGAATATTTACACTCAACAAAAATATAAACGCAACACTTTTGGTTTTGCTCCCATTTTGTATGAGATGAACTCAAAGATCTAAAACTTTTTCCACATACACAATATCTCCATTTCTCTCAAATATTGTTTACAAACCAGTCTAAATCTGTGATAGTGAGCACGTCTCCTTTGCTGAGATATAATCCATCCCACCTCACAGGTGTGCCATATCAAGATGCTGATTAGACACCATGATTAGTGCACAGGTGTGCCTTAGACTGCCCACAATAAAAGGCCACTCTGAAAGGTGCAGTTTTATCACACAGCACAATGCCACAGATGTCGCAAGATTTGAGGGAGCGTGCAGTTGGCATGCTGACAGCAGGAATGCCAACCAGAGCTGTTGCTCGTGTATTGAATGTTCATTTCTCTACCATAAGCCATCTCCAAAGGCATTTCAGAGAATTTGGCAGTACATCCAACCAGCCTCACAACCGCAGACCACGTGTAACCACACCAGCCCAGGACCTCCACATCCAGCATGTTCACCTCCAAGATCGTCTGAGACCAGCCACTGGGACAGCTGCTGAAACAATCGGTTTGCATAACCAAAGAATTTCTGCACAAACTGTCAGAAACCGTCTCAGGGAAGCTCATCTGCATGCTAGTCGTCCTCATCGGGGTCTCGACCTGACTCCAGTTCGTTGTCGTAACCGACTTGAGTGGGCAAATGCTCACACTCGCTGGCGTTTGGCACGTTGGAGAGGTGTTCTCTTCACGGATGAATCCCGGTTCACACTGTTCAGGGCAGATGGCAGACAGCATGTGTGGCGTCGTGTGGGTGAGCGGGTTTCTGATGTCAATGTTGTGGATCGAGTGGCCCATGGTGGCGGTGGGGTTATGGTATGGGCAGGCATCTGTTATGGGCGAAGAACACAGGTGCATTTTATTGATGACATTTTGAATGCACAGAGATACCGTGACGAGATCCTGAGGCCCACTGTTGTGCCATACATCCAAGAACATCACCTCATGTTGCAGCAGGATAATGCACGGCCCCATGTTGCAAGGATCTGTACACAATTCTTGGAAGCTGAAAATGTCCCAGTTCTTGCATGGCCGGCATACTCACCGGACATGTCACCCATTGAGCATGTTTGGGATGCTCTGGACCGGCGTATACGACAGCGTGTACCAGTTCCTGCCAATATCCAGCAACTTCGCACAGCCATTGAAGAGGAGTGGACCAACATTTCACAGGCCACAATTGACAACCTGATCAACTCTATGCGAAGGAGATGTGTTGCACTGCATGAGGCAAATGGTGGTCACACCAGATACTGACTGGTATCCCCCCCAATAAAACAAAACTGCACCTTTCAGAGTGGCCTTTTATTGTGGACAGTCTAAGGCACACCTGTGGACTAATCATGGTGTCTAATCACCATCTTGATATGGCACACCTGTGAGGTGGGATGGATTATCTCAGCAAAGGAGAAGTGCTCACTATCACAGATTTAGACTGGTTTGTGAACAATATTTGAGGGAAATGGTGATATTGTGTATGTGGAAAAAGTTTTAGATCTTTGAGTTTATCTCATACAAAATGGGAGCAAAACCAAAAGTGTTGCGTTTATATTTTTGTTGAGTGTATCTGCATATTTTCACGAATAGCTATTGCAAATGGCTCTATTGCTAAAGAGAAGAGGAGGGGAGAGAGGGGGCAACCTTGTCGACAACCTCTTCTGATTTCAATTGGTGAGGAAAGGACTCTTAAAATTTCTGCTGTAGAGTTACTGTATAATATCTTGACCCATTTTATGAAGTTATCTCCTATCCCAAATATCTTTAATACCCGAAAAAAATAGGGCCATTCGACTGTCTTTTTCCTCATTTTTAGAATAAAGAACATTGAGAACCCTTCTTACATTGTGGAACCTTGTCTCCCACTTTTAAATCCATTTTGATCTTTATGTATCAAATCAGGAAGAATTTTTTGCATATGTTTCGCTAGTACTTTGCAGATTATTTTAAGATCAGAATTGAGAAGACTAATAGGCCTCATATTCTCACACCTGTTGGGTAGTTTACCAGGTTTTGGAAGCAGAATTATTAGTGCTTGATTTAGTGAAGGGGGAAGAAGAGCCTCTTTCTCAAATGTTTCATTTATCATATCCAATAATGGTATATATGGTATAAATATCTATTGGAATGCCATCTGGTCCCGCTTGTTTACCTGGTTTGAGTCCATCTATGGCTTGTGCAATTTCTTCTTTACTTATTTTTAAGTCTAAATCTGCTTTATCTTCATTTGGAATGGTTGGTATGTCTACTTTATTAAGTGTAGTATCTATTTCCTGCAAACTACTTTTTGTTCCTGTTTCATATAATTTCTGATAGTAATCCCTGAAGGTCTCATTGATATCTTTTGGGTTCACTATTGTTTTATTTTTGTCTAAAATTGAAGTAATTGGTATTTTAGTTTCTAATTGTTTAATTTGCCATGCTAATAATTTTCCTGCTTTGTCACCTTGTTCATAGAATGTCTGTTTTAGCCTTAAAAGGCTGGCAGCTGCTTTGAAGCTTGACAGTTTCTCGTATTCTGCTCTCAAAAGCAATAGCTCCCTTTCAGCTTCAGGATCATTGTTTTCATAAAACAATGATCCTACTAGCTGGTTTTGTAATTTAACGGTTAAATCAAAAACTCAAATATTAAATCTGATTAAGATAGCTGGCAAAATCATGGGTATGGTGGTACCTGTAACTCCCCAAGAGTTGTTTGAACAGGCAGTTCTCAGATGTGCTGACAATATTTTAACAGATGAGTCTCATGTTCTGCACTCTGAATATACTTTACTTAACTCAGGAAGGAGGTACAGGGTTCCTCTTTGTAAATATAATCAATATACACTCAACAAAAATATAAACGCAACACTTTTGGTTTTGCTCCCATTTTGTATGAGATGAACTCAAAGATCTAAAACTTTTTCCACATACACAATATCACCATTTCCCTCAAATATTGTTCACAAACCAGTCTAAATCTGTGATAGTGAGCACTTGTCCTTTGCTGAGATAATCCATCCCACCTCACAGCTGTGCCATACCAAGATGCTGATTAGACACCATGATTAGTGTACAGGTGTGCCTTAGACTGTCCACAATAAAAGGCCACTGAAAGGTGCAGTTTTGGTTTATTGGGGGGGATACCAGTCAGTATCTGGTTTGACCACCATTTGCCTCATGCAGTGCAACACATCTCCTTCGCATAGAGTTGATCAAGTTGTCAATTGTGGCCTGTGAAATGTTGGTCCACTCCTCTTCAATGGCTGTGCGAAGTTGCTGGATATTGGCAGGAACTGGTACACGCTGTCGTATACGCCGGTCCAGAGCATCCCAAACATGCTCAATGGGTGACATGTCCGATGAGTATGCCGGCCATGCAAGAACTGGGACATTTTCAGCTTCCAAGAATTGTGTACAGATCCTTGCAACATGGGGCCGTGCATTATCCTGCTGCAACATGAGGTGATGTTCTTGGATGTATGGCACAACAATGGGCCTCAGGATCTCGTCACGGTATCTCTGTGCATTCAAAATGCCATCAATAAAATGCACCTGTGTTCTTTGTCCATAACAGACGCCTGCCCATACCATAAGCCTACCGCCACCATGGCCACTCGAGCCACAACATTGACATCAGAAAACCGCTCACCCACACGACGCCACACACACTGTCTGCCATCTGCCCTGGACAGTGTGAACCGGGATTCATCCGTGAAGAGAACACCTCTCCAACGTGCCAAACGCCAGCGAATGTGAGCATTTGCCCACTCAAGTCGGTTACGACGACGAACTGGAGTCAGGTCGAGACCCCAATGAGGACGACGAGCATGCAGATGAGCTTCCCTGAGACGGTTTCTGACAGTCTGTGCAGAAATTCTTTGGTTATGCAAACCGATTGTTTCAGCAGCTGTCCCAGTGGCTGGTCTCAGACGATCTTGGAGGTGAACATGCTGGATGTGGAGGTCTTGGGCTGGTGTGGTTACATGTGGTCTGCGGTTGTGAGGCTGGTTGGATGTACTGCCAAATTCTTTGAAACGCCTTTGGAGACAGCTTATGGTAGAGAAATGAACATTCAATACACGAGCAACAGCTCTGGTTAACATTCCTGCTGTCAGCATGCCAACTGCACGCTCCCTCAAATCTTGCGACATCTGTGGCATTGTGCTGTGTGATAAAACTGCACCTTTCGGAGTGGCCTTTTATTGTGAGCAGTCTAAGGCACATCTGTGCACTAATCATGGTGTCTAATCAGCATCTTGGTATGGCACACCTGTGTGGTGGGATGGATTATCTCAGCAAAGGAGAAGTGCTCACTATCACAGATTTAGACTGGTTTGTGAACAATATTTGAGGGAAATGGTGATATTGTGTATGTGGAAAAAGTTTTAGATCTTTGAGTTCATCTCATACAAAATGGGAGCAAAACCAAAAGTGTTGCGTTTATATTTTTGTTGAGTGTATCTTGCCTTGTTTTTTTAGATTTAAAACTTATGCAACTAATAATATGTCCTCTAAGAAATGCTTTGAAAGCATCCCATTTTGTACCTGCTGATGTTTGATTTGTGTTTATTTGAAAGAACTCATTTATCTGCTTCCCTATGTAGTTGACAAAATCCTCATCTTGGAGCCACTTATGTTGAAATTTCCATCTAGGATGAACACTGTGTGATTCATCCAAGTATTCTAAACAACATGGTGCATGGTCTGATATTACAGTATTATCGTATGAGCATTTTTTGATTTTTGATAGTAAATCAGATGAGATTAGGAAATAATCAATTCTTGAATATGTCTGGAATGTTGCTGAGTAACAGGAGTAAGCTTTTGTTTGTTGGTTAAGTTCTCTCAAAATATCTAGTAGTTTCAGATCTAACATAAATCTTTTAATAGTCATACTGCAAGATTGATGAGAGTGATCCATACCTATTGATCTGTCAAAACTCAATACTAGAGTACAGTTAAAATCCCCAGCTATTACATACTGCCCCGGTAATTACTAACAAGTTACAGTTTTGTTGGCTTCTGGTTTATTCTTCTCTACAAGAGTCAAGACAGAAGTCAGATTACCAGAGCAAGAATTTTAGCTGAGGAAGCTTCTGTGATTTGAAGCGAAACGTCCTCACGTCAAGCAACCCAGTCCAGTCGAAGATTCAAGCTTCTCTACTATGGCAGGGTAGAGTATTCACAGCATTATTTACTTCACGGGCTAGAGGAGTTATGACTCTGATTCATGAATCAGTTCTATTTAATGTAAAAAATGTTATTAAAGATAAGAGAGGTAGATATTTGATAATCCAAGGATCAATGCTGAAAGAAAACTTGAATTTATTTAATGTATATGGCCCAAATTCAGACGATGTGACATTCTATGAAGAACTATTTCTCTTGTTAGTAACTACAATGGGGGATACCGGAGACCCCATCACACAACCATGGATCTGCCTGTAGTAATTCCCCCTAAACAGGAAATAGGTGGTGTTAAGACAGATCTCCAAGAGTTGGACCAAACCAACCATCCCAAAGACGTATCGTTATCTTTGGCTGCTTTCAGTGATGCCGGTATTTGGTTAGACTCTTTCTCTCAGCTTGTTCTGTCTGAGTTATTTTCATTAGTTACTTCATCCAAACCATCAACATGTCTATTAGACCCCATTCCTACCAGGCTGCTCAAGGAAGCCCTACCATTATTTAATGCTTCGATCTTAAATATGATCAATCTATCTTTATTAGTTGGCTATGTACCACAGGCTTTTAAGGTGGCAGTAATTAAACCATTACTTAAAAAGCCATCACTTGACCCAGCTATCTTAGCTAATTATAGGCCAATCTCCAACCTTCCTTTTCTCTCAAAAATTCTTGAAAGGGTAGTTGTAAAACAGCTAACTGATCATCTGCAGAGGAATGGTCTATTTGAAGAGTTTCAGTCAGGTTTTAGAATTCATCATAGTACAGAAACAGCATTAGTGAAGGTTACAAATGATCTTCTTATGGCCTCAGACAGTGGACTCATCTCTGCTTGTTCTGTTAGACCTCAGTGCTGCTTTTGATAGTCTTGACCATAAAATTTTATTACAGAGATTAGAGCATGCCATAGGTATTAAAGGCACTGCGCTGCGGTGGTTTGAATCATATTTATCTAATAGATTACAATTTGTTCATGTAAATGGGGAATCTTCTTCACAGACTAAGGTTAATTATGGAGTTCCACAAGGTTCTGTGCTAGGACCAATTTTATTCACTTTATACATGCTTCCCTTAGGCAGTATTATTAGACGGCATTGCGTTTATATTTTTGTTGAGTGTACATATACACATATATACACACACATATACACATATATACATATACACATATATATATTCCATCCATCCATTTTCTTCCGCTTTATCCGGAGTCGGGTCACAGGGGCAGCAGCTCAAGCAAAGCCGCCCAGACCTCCCGATCCACACACACCTCACCAGGTTGCACAGACCGCCCACCTCATACATTTATCCATTTATTCCTGGAAGGACCAAACATGACTCAAAAACAAATAAACATCTAACTACAACCCCTGGCAAAAATTATGGAATCACCGGCCTCGGAGGACGTTCATTAAGTTGTTTAATTTTGTAGAAAAAAAGCAGATCACAGACATGACACAAAACTAAAGTCATTTCAAATGGCAACTTTCTGGCTTTAAGAAACACTATAAGAAATCAGGAAAAATAATTGTGGCAGCCAGTAATGGTTACTTTTTTAGACCAAGCAGAGGGAAAAAAATATGGAATCACTCAATTCTGAGGAAATTGTACATTGTAAATTGTAATTTTTTATCCCCAAAACTAACACCTGCATCATATCAGATCTGCTCGTTAGTCTGCATCTAAAAAGGAGTGATCACACCTTGGAGAGCTGTTGCACCAAGTGGACTGACATGAATCATGGCTCCAACACGAGAGATGTCAATTGAAACAAAGGAGAGGATTATCAAACTCTTAAAAGAGGGTAAATCATTATGCAATGTTGCAAAAGATGTTGGCTGTTCACAGTCAGCTGTGTCTAAACTCTGGACCAAATACAAACAACATGGGAAGGTTGTTAAAGGCAAACATACTGGTAGACCAAGGAAGACATCAAAGCGTCAAGACAGAAAACTTAAAGCAATATGTCTCAAAAATCGAAAATGCACAACAAAACAAATGAGGAATGAATGGGAGGAAACTGGAGTCAACGTCTGTGACCGAACTGTAAGAAACCGCCTAAAGGAAATGGGATTTACATACAGAAAAGCTAAACGAAAGCCATCATTAACGCCTAAATAGAAAAAAACAAGGTTACAATGGGCTAAGGAAAAGCAATCGTAGACTGTGGATGACTGGATGAAAGTCATATTCAGTGATGAATCTCGAATCTGCATTGGGCAAGGTGATGATGCTGGAACTTTTGTTTGGTGCCGTTCCAATGAGATTTATAAAGATGACTGCCTGAAGAGAACATGTAAATTTCCACAGTCATTGATGATATGGGGCTGCATGTCAGGTAAAGGCACTGGGGAGATGGCTGTCATTACATCATCAATAAATGCACAAGTTTACGTTGATATTTTGGACACTTTTCTTATCCCATCAATTGAAAGGATGTTTGGGGATGATGAAATCATTTTTCAAGATGATAATGCATCTTGCCATAGAGCAAAAACTGTGAAAACATTCC
Organism: Thalassophryne amazonica; assembly: GCF_902500255.1. NCBI lineage: Eukaryota > Metazoa > Chordata > Actinopteri > Batrachoidiformes > Batrachoididae > Thalassophryne > Thalassophryne amazonica. The sequence continues at coordinate 19,242,523 of NC_047114.1, read as the reverse complement.
TTGCAAAAAGACACACAGGGTCAATGTCATGGCCTGCAAATAGTCCAGATCTTAATCCAATTGAAAATCTTTGGTGGAAGTTGAAGAAAATTGTCCATGACAAGGCTCCAACCTGCAAAGCTGATCTGGCAACAGCAATCAGAGAAAGTTGGAGCCAGATTGATGAAGAGTACTGTTTGTCACTCATTAAGTCCATGGCTCAGAGACTGCAAGCTGTTATAAAAGCCGGAGGTGGTGCAACAAAATATTTGTGATGTGTTGGAGCGTTCTTTTGTTTTTCATGATTCCATAATTTTTTCCTCAGAATTGAGTGATTCCATATTTTTTTCCCCCTCTGCTTGGTCTAAAAAAGTAACTGTTACTGACTGCCACAATTTTTTTCCTGATTTCTTATAGTATTTCTTAAAGCCAGAAAGTTGCCATTTGAAATGACTTTAGTTTTGTGTCATGTCTGTGATCTGCTTTTTTTCTACAAAATTAAACAACTGACTGAACATCCTCCGAGGCTGGTGATTCCATAATTTTTGCCAGGGGCTGTATATAAACTACATCTATTAAAGTAGAAATAAATGCATGAATGGATGTATGAATAAATGCTAAATATTAATTTCTATATTTATCTGTGCTGAATTCATGTTTGAAAAAGATTCTGTATAATGATTTTGTCTAAATGACACTTCTTCCTACTCGCTCCGTCTCGCTCAAAACACACATGGCTTTGAAGTTATACATCGCTTAAAATTAAATTTTATTTATTTATTTTTATTTCAATTGTTACCACTGCTTTTTTTAATGGAATTTAAAAATGAATAAAAAAATGATTTAGTAGCTGGTCAACATGTTTATATCCCACCAAGCAACTACACCAGGCCAGGCAGAAGTCCTTGAGCCTTGTGCATCACCACCTGCACTCCAAACCCCTACTTTTAGGCCTGAGAATTCACAAGCCTGCAGTAAGCCAGGGTGTCATTTTTCCAGGCTGCGTGACAGGTGAGACAGAATCCAGCAGACCGAAAAGTGCAGCGTTGATGTCGTCAGTAAGACAGTAAGGTTATAAGTAAGTCCACTGGCTGTCCTGTCCGGAAAGACAATCCGGAACCTCATGCAGTCAAATACATTTGCAGGATGAAACACTGACATTACGAAGTCCAAATGAAATGGCAAGTACTCAGCCCCTTTTAGTTCAAATGTGGAGTAATTCAATGTGAACTGGATTCACAACCCAAATAAGGATTTTTATTCATAATCAAGCACCTTAAAAGCACTTTACATAACTGAACACAACCATTCCCATTAATATAACACATCAGCTCGACAAGCCAATGGATTCAGAAGTCACAGATTAGAAACGTGAGATTAGCAGGGTTCGATTTTGGAGTTCTGAGTCCCCTTGCCATTTACTAGAGCCCTATTTCATCAATGAATTTTGATGTTCAAATGCGATATGCAATTGAACACAACCAATTTACCTTTCCTGCATGTTATGCACAGATTATTAGTGATGTGATCCTCCCAGTTCAAACCCCACACCTACCACATTCCTCCATGTAATGTGAAATTACATCAGGAATGGCATCCAGTATAAAACTTATGCCAAATCAACATGCAAACACCCACTTTGCACTCGGTCCGTACAAAAAAAAAAAAAAAAAAAAAAAAAAAAAAGACCACAGTCTGATATTTTCCAGTACATGCCTCGCACTCTGTTAATAATCCTTTATTACATACTAAAGTGGTGTGTCTGATTTCCCTCCTGCTGTTTACACACACAACCATGCAGAATTATTGTTCTACTATGTGGTGCTCCACAGAAAAACATCCCATCGTCAGCCTCACAGACGGTGGATTCGGTTTCACTGACAGTGGGGCAGTTAGCTGGTAGCACTTAGCTTAGCCATCGCTTTAGCACAGTTTAGCCAGTAACTTGAAGGGCTTGATTTGATTTGCATAACAATGTAAAAACAAGAATACATTAAAATACAGGGTAAAACAAAAAAAGTGACAAATGCACTTGTTTCCACCGTGGCCCAATATAAATCACAGATGGAATATGGAATATGATGGAATATGACAGGGTCGGAGCTGTCCTATTAAAAGCACTCACTCATTGCCACCTTTCTGTCCAACTCCATGATCACAGAAAAAAACTTTTCTACTCCAAAAATTGCCTTTAGAAAATCTGTCCACCTAATAAGTCACACTAGCCATGTGACTACAACCTTGCAAAATACACATTATAATTATTTTGACGTATTCACCCTCAAAGTCCACAAAAAAACACTGATTTAACACTAAAAAATTATGCCCCCCCATTCATTTTAGGAGTATGACCTAAGTGTCACCAAAATGCATATTACTGACAGTTGAAGTTTTTCTGAGCGTTTATCTGCAGCAGGTGAAATCAAACTAATTTCCCCATGTCTATGATTGAATTTCTCTGGGCATATAGCTCCAAAAATAAAATTAAATACATCAATAGTTTCAAAATTCTTTATTTATTTTGAATAGTCAGCTCATTTGACATTTACAACACCAATTCCAATAAAGTTGGGACATTGTGTAAAATTTAAATAAAAACAGAATACAATCATATGCAAATTCTCTTCAATCTATATTCAGTTGAATACACCACAAAGACAAGATATTTAATGTTCAAACTGATAATCTTTGTTTTTGTGCAAGTATTTGCTCATTTTGAAATGGATGCCTTCAGCACATTTCAAAAAAGCTGGGACAGTTGTATGTTTACCACTGTGTTACATCACCTTTCCTTCTAACAACACTCAATAAGTGTTTGGGAACTGAGGACACCAATTATTGAAGCTTTGTAGGTGGAATTTTTTCCCCATTCTTGCTTGATGTACGACTTCAGTTGTTCAACAGTCTGGGTCTCTGTTGTCGTATTTTGCGCAACATAATGCACCACACATTTTCAATGAGCGACAGGTCTGGACTGCAGACAGGCCAGTCTAGTACCTGCACTCTTTTACGAGGAAGCCACGCTGTTGTAACACGTGCAGAATGTGGCTTGGTATTGTCTTGCTGAAATAAGCAGGGGCGTCCCTGAAAAAGACATTGCTCGGATGGCAGCATGTGTTGGTCCAAAACCTGGATGTACTTTTCAGCATTGATGGTGCCATCACAGATGTGTAAGCTGCCCGTGTCATGTGCACTAACACACCCCCATACCATCACAGATGCTGGCTTTTTAACTTTGCACTGGTAACGATGTGGATGGTCTTTTTCCTCTTTTGTCCAGAGGACATGACGTCCATGATTTCCAAAAACAATTTGAAATGTGGACTCAGCACACTTTTCCACTTTGCGTCCGTCCATTTCAAATGAGCTTGGGCCCAGAGAAGGCAGCGGCATTTCTGGATGCTGTTGATGTATGACTTTCGCTTTGCATGGTAGAGTTTTAACTTGCACTAGTAGATGTAGCAACAAACTGTGTTAACTGACAATGGTTTTCTGAAGTGTTCCTGAGCCCACACAGTAAGATCCTTTACACAATGATGTTGGTTTTTAATGCAGTGCCGGCTGAGGGATCGAAGGTCACGGGCATTCAATGTTGGTTTTCGGCCTTGCCACTTACGTGTAGAAAGTTCTCCAGATTCTCTTCTGATTATATTATGGACTTCAGATGATGGAACCCATGAATTCCTTGCAATTGAACATTGAAAAACATTGTTCTTAAAATGTTGGAGTATTTTTTCATACAGCTGTTCACAAAGTGGTGATCCTCACCCCACCTTTGCTTGTGAACGGCTGACACTTTTGGCGATGCTCCTTTTATACCCAATCATGACAATCACAATTAGTGTCCTCAGTTCCCAAATGCTTATTCAGTGTTGTTAGAAGAAAGGTGATGTAATACAGTGGTAAACGTGCCACTGTCCCAGCTTTTTTGAAACATGTTGCAGGCATCCATTTCAAAATGAGCAAATATGTGCACAAAAACAATAACGTTTATCAGTTTGAACATTAAATATCTTGTCTTTGTGGTGTATGCAACTGAATATAGATTGAAGAGAATTTGCATATGATTGTATTCTGTTTTTATTTAAATTTTACACAATGTCCCAACTTCATTGGAATTGGGGTTGTACTTGTGATATGCACTTCAATATACATATTGACCCAAAGATCGACCTGGTCAGGCTTCTAGAAAACATAATTAAAACTCAGGTCATGTCTTTATGAAAACTGCATTTTAAAATGATAGAATAAAAATAAAGTACTTTTTAGAAACACTGTAAATCAAAACAAATATATAAATAACATGGGGAAACAGTCATGTGTGAACAACTACACCGAGTGACAACAATATCCCACAATGCATGACTGGACCAAACTGCAACAGGTGCTGAAGCCCACCACATGTTGTCACACATGCACACACTTTAAAGAGAACCACTCAAAGCCTCCGTGCACCATACGCAGTGGTGGTATTCAGATGTTTATAATGAAGCTGTAACATTACAAATTATTGGGCTGAAATACAGAATAAGCCTTCCACTGAGCACCACTACTTTATCAAAAAATAAATAAAAAATAAATTAAATTAAAAACCCGTTTCAAGTCAGCCAACTTCCCAATAATCGCAATGTAAACAATGCATGACATCATATAAAACAACAGATAAAAGAACACATTTGGATTCAAGTGGCTGGGCTCAAAACAGCTCATGTCCATCATGCAAGTGCAACACTGCATGGAAATAATCATAATAATCAGAGGTGCACAAACAAATCACAAAAGAAAAAAATTAGAAATCAGTTAGGTCAAGTGCTCGAGTCTATCCAAAAATATCCAGAGGACACACAGGCTGTTGAAAAAGCTCTGAATGAAACAGACATGCAGCTGAAGCTTAACCAGCAGGCCCAAAACCGTGACCTCCACAAGGTTTTGTCCTTCGCTGCTCCCCAGATAGCGGTTCTTGAATGAAACCTTTCCTCACCTTGAATTTCGCCAGCCACCAATGTGGGGGTCGCCATGACAACAGGAGTGGTGGCAGACTCTACCGGGGTCACTGGATCATCCATCTCTGCAAACTTATTAACAAGGTAACTCGCCGCGCAAAAACCATCTAGTTAGAGTCAAAGCAGAATGCTGTCCCCTCCCTCTCCCCTGGCCCCGCCCTCTTTCTCTTGTTCATCTGTTAGTCATCCTGGCTCTTTCATTACTCTGGTTTCTGCCGGAGCCTGATATGGGTGTGGAGCACCAATGAAAGCTATTTATAGTGGCATTCGACCAGCTAGCCCAGACAGTGACAGTGATCAACATCAGAGCCAGAACAGGGTGCAGGGCGCCTCAACTACAACTGAGAAACCATTCCAGGTGAAGCACCGTATTAACAATAATAATAAACTTTATTTAACCAGGCAGAATTCCACTAAGATCGGAAACCTCTTTTGCAAGGATGACCTGGCAAAGAAAGGCAGCAGCAATCAACAATCAATCAACTTGGTCATAACAACATTGGAAATGGTGTAAAGTCGCAGGCAAATTTAGTTTTAGAAACACAGGCATTGTGCAAAAGAATCCCATTCACGATCTCGTAAAAATAGATCGGAAGGTGTGCAAGGAAGTCAGCCTGGACAGTTTCAGTTTGGATCGGAGAATGTTCCAATGAGAGGGAGCTGAAAAAAAACTACAGGCATTATTTCCCGCTTCAGTGCACACAGTGTCATTAGAGCGCAGAGCATAATGGCTTTCAGATCTCTGAAGTAGACTGGAAAAATAGGTTGGAACCAGACCAATAAGAGTTTTGTAGACCAGAGTCATCCAATGTGTATATCAGCAGACAGACAAAGAGGGCATGCCCACCTTGGCATACAACTCACAGTGGTGGGTGAGGTGGCTAAAACCAGTGATGAATCTCAGGGCACAATGATACAGTGGGGTCAAGGACTGCAGACAGCTGGACGAAGCACACCTATACATAACATCACCATAGTCCAATAAGCGCAGGAAGGTAGCAGCTCTCAGGAGCTTCCAAGCACTTAAGGAGAAGCATTGTTTCTGTAAAGGAAGTCTACCTTCACCCTTAATTTGGAGGTCAAGTGTTTGAGATGAACGTTAAACTAGGGATCAACTAGGGATGGGTATTGATAACATTTTATCGATATCGATGCCATTATCAATTCTGCTTATCGATCCGATTCCTTATCGATTCCCTTATCGATACCATGGGAATTTTGTATTAAAAGTAGGCTTTACAGGTTTTCTATGCATTTCATTGAGTCTTAAAGTTAATAAATATGAAATTGGTCACTGTATCCTTGATCTCTGGACATAAATAAAAATAAACAAAACAGTGTTTCTCTTTGAAGTTATTAATTCCGACTGGATTCTATCGTTCTAACTTGACTTGTCAGAGAGCCGCGCAATGTTTGGAGCTGTGTGAACAGAACGGAGGACGATTCTCGTTTCTTTCTCGCAACAAGACAGGAGTCCCAGTTAGTAACTTTAATCTGCACAAAAGTGACTCACAATTGACATATTCAGGGATGAAAGTGGTGAAAAACAAAAAAAGCTGAAAAACAAAAATTACCCTCCAACACCACGTGCATGAAAATGTTTGAATTCTCGAAGCTCTGAAATGCAATCTGGGGCTATTCCAGATTGCAAACTGGAGTGAGTGCAGCATCCATTTTGGTGAGAAAAAAAAAAAAAAAAAAACTTTCCTTATTCAAATTCATTCCAGTAGTATTCTGGCCTTACCAGGATGCAGCTGTTTTCTAGCTTGGCAGATAGTTCTGGAGGAAATCACTGAAGAAACTAACAAATTGAAAATATGGTTTGTCCGAAACAAACTGTCATTAAACTTAAGTAAAACAGGGATGAAATGGAGGTGTGAGAGTCTCTAGGTGTTCACAGGAAACATTTATTTCTGTATGTATGTTCATTGTTAGTTGCTTTTATATTTTCTGTTGTGTTTCTATTCAGGTTCTTTTTGTCTCTTTCTCTTATTGTATATAATAAGTATATATTGTATATAATAATCATTAGATTATTAATATATAAACAAAAATAAATGTAAGAAATATTACAATTTGAAAACAAATGCACCCGAATGTGATAACAGCTGCAACTGCTTAATGCTAACTTTTAACATTGAAAATACCATAGACATGCTAACGCGTTAGCATCGCTCCCGTTTTTAAGTTATAAAATACATCTATCAACTGTTTCAGAAGACCATAACAAGTCGGTTTAAATAATACTCACAGACGTATACTCTTTAGGGTTTTAGCGGGGGAAAATTAAGCAAAAGAAAGAAAGAATAAACTAAGCAATAGATCGAAGCACTGCTTCAATCTGCGAACCACTGCTTCGATTGGTTCAAGGTTCAAAGAAAAGCCGCGCTGCAGAAAAGTTGATTATGGACCCGCTGCAGGGTCTGTAATCAATGTAGAGAAATTATCATTTTCCTGACAAACACCCCCAAAACAACGGCCACTCTGAAGGACCGATAACAGAATCGTTAAGCACAAAACTTATTGATGTCGGTGGATCGAATCATTTCTTAACGATACCCAAAAGGAACCGGTTCTCGATACCCACCCCTAGTGTCAACAGTCAATCCCAAATACTTGTAGCTGCTGATTAGCACAAGAACATTACCTCGGGCAGTTTTGACTGATGGTATATTCTCCAAGGAAACAGGTGATTTAGAGAAAAAAACATTTGGGATTTTTTGGTTCAAGACTAGTCTGAATTTCTCCAGACTGTTCTGCACCACATCAAAAAATCAAATGTCTGTGTCACTGAATTTGAGCAGCAATAGATTAAGGTGTCATCAGCATACAGATGATAGAAATCATTTCATAAGTTTGTACAGGTCAGTGGTATAAAGTGTTAACAAGACAGGTTCCAACACTGAGCCTTGAGGGACACCATTTGTTACCTTGAGGGAGGCAGAGTTAACACCAGCCATCTGAATACACTGAAACCTGCTAACCAAGAGACCTCATGTGTAGAGACACCGTGATTGTAAAGGATTTCAGGTGAGGCACTGTGCAGCCATTTCAGCAGCATCTGAGATGTACGTCATCAAATTATGCCTTTGCTGCTGCTCCGTCTCAATGCTCCTGTCTGCAGTAACCATGAACAGACTAATAAGGAATATCGTCTTTGGAAAATGTCTGTTTCCACCTATTATTAACTTTTTCCCCACCAACACAGGCAGCTTTTGTCTGGTGCATCACAGCTTTATATGTAAAGAAGTAGCACGGTTAAGAATTTTCTTAACAAGTGAAAAGTCATCTGCAGTTTGCCAGAAGGCACATGGGAAAGCAGAGCTTAGATTTGATCCGTTTTCTTGTTTTACAATCCTTCCCTACTCCATTCAGACATGATGCTGTGTGTGGGGATGCAACAGGCAAATGTATCATTCCCAGACTCCCACAGAATCCTAGAATGAATGAATGGTTTATTCAGCACGCACGAACAAAATCTGTCATTTACAAAACAAGTCAAGAGAAAACAAAAATTAAAACATCTAGAACAAAACTCAAACAATTTACCAACTTAGTGCAGCTGAAAGGGTGTGGGCAGAAGCAGAAGCTTATAAACACCCACCCCGTACATCACAGAATTGTTTTAGAGCTGTCATGGATGTCTTGGTCGCTTCCCTCACTAGTCTCCTTATAACATGGCTATTCAATTTTTCAGAAATGTCTACTTCACACATATTTATCATACTGTTTGCATTTCTTAAGTAAATAAAGTCCAAGACAGTCAGTAACTTTGCTGTGAAACATTTTGATTTAATCCTTATTAAACTGTCACCAGGGGTGGTGGCCAAGTTATTAGTGCACTTTGTTTCAGTGCGGAAGGTTCCCGGTTCAAACCCCACCCCTGCCACATTTCTTTATGTAATGTGGAGTTGCGTCAGGAAGGGCATCTGCCGTAAAACCTGTGCCAGTTCTACATGCAGATCCACCTTGGATTTGCTGTGACAACCCCGAGTGCAAACAAGGGAGCAGTCGAAGGAACTAACCCTTTACATTAAGCTGTCCCATCCCAACATTTTTTGTAATGTGTTGCAGGTCTTAAATGCAGGAACAGACGTACTAACAAATGAAATGAAGCTGATCACACAAAACAATAAATATATTTGGTTCATACTGTGTACAATGAAACAGAAGTCAAAGTAAATGGAAGAATCACTGCATTTTGTTTTTACCCAAAGCCAAAATATGGACATGTGGCCTTGCATCCATCCATCTGTGCTCAGCAAAAGTCCAGTCCTATTACTGCCAGTCTTCAAATTCACAGGGGACATTCTTGGGACACAGACCTTGGACAACTTCAAAGATGGATAACCTTGACCCATTTTAAGAGGTCACATTCTGTTTAAAAATGTCACATCTTGTTGCCTATTTTTATGCTCATACAGCAGACAGAATGAATCATGCAAGTCCAATTGTTTTTTTTGGGGGGTGGATATGGAAAAGGTGACATGTTGACAGCCAATCAAAGAAGCACTGATCAGGGTTCTAGCTAAGATCATTTTATGTGATTGCGGCTCATAGCTTCATAGCCCCCTGAAGCTATAGGGTTTTATACCACTAAAACATTATTGGCAAGACTTATTTTAACTGATTTTAAAAATATTACAAAATGAATATAATTTTTTATTTATTATTCTTGTGTTCAATGCATCTAAAACCACCCAAAATTAAAGTTCTTTTTTGCATATTTCTATCAAAGTCTAAGATAAATTCAATAACGCTGAAAACATTAAAAGCATTAATATTTAATGGACACAGCATTGGACACACCTTTGGAACACACAGCTGTGTGGCTCTCTGCTGAGACAGACAGAGTCCAGTCAGAAATAATAACTTCAAATTGTCGCTTTAAATAAAACGACCTCTTTCCAAACACTGTAATACAGAAAATAAACTACAATCGACTAAAATGTTTTTCTTCCCAAAATGAGACGTGCTGTATTCTTTATGAATTAAACTGATGCTGACGTGCAGCACAGCACAGCTATAAGAGCTCAGCTCAGATATATGGAAAGACATTCGTGCCAAAATATCTGAAAGGAAATGCTTTTGACAAAAACTACAGATTTTGTTTATTCCTATTTATGTCCAGAGATCAAGGATCCACCACGTACAGTTTATTATGTCCAAAGTTTAAGAATCCAGTGACCAATTTCATATTTATTTACTTTAAGACTCAATAAAATATTGTTCAATTCAATTTCAATTTAATGGGCTTATAAAGCGCCAAATCACAACAACAGCCGTCTCAAGGCACCTCATATAGAACAGTTCAACATAAAATATTTAAAATAAACAAAAGTTAAAAAATTCAAATACATAACTAAAAACAGAAGTAAAAAATTAAAAACAGATAAAAAAAAAAATAAAAACTATTCATAAGAAAGAGAATAAAAATAGGCTTTAAGTCTTGACTTAAAAATGTCCACAGACTCCAACTGCCTCACGGTCGCAGGAAGACCGTTCCACAGAGCAAGTGCATGATAAGAAAAAGCTCTTTGACCTGCTGACATAGAAAACCTGTAAAGCCTATTTTTAGTACACACACAAAAAAAAAAAAAAAAAAAAAAATCACAAGAGGTATAGATAAGGGAAGTGATAAGGAATCGGAATGATAAGCGGAATCGATAATGGTATTGATAGATAAAATCTTATCGATACCCATCCCTAATAGACACAAGGGCGAAGTCAAGGATCATCGACATGCTAGTCTGCAACATCAGCACTGGCGAGGCAATTTTCGATACACTTGATGAAGTTCTGAGGTATGTTTTATTTTCTTCATTATATTTGATTTATTTTTCATGATTTTATTAATGTATTTCCATTATCGACACACAGTTCTTGTTTCTGTAAAAAAAATAACAAAATTTGACACATTCAGTCCTATAAAATTCAGCTTGACGTATGAATACTAGATCTCTATTGTTTGAAATTCAACTGTGGAGGAAATACTAATGATCCTGACTTTAATGTCATTGTGGCAACTCATAATATGTGGACAAAAACCCAGTTATGTGATACCGCTATGCGGTTGTGTGTACTGTAATAAAACTGATTTTGGTGTGATTTGGAGGTTATAAGGATTTTGTGTTGATTTTATGGATTTTCTCACTTGGTTACACAGGTGGACCCTCAAAGGGGTTGACATGTATGCGAAAAAAGTCGTGTTTTCACCCAGAGACACCACTGATTACGAGTGACTGCAACAAAGTCAGGCCGATTTGTCATGAGGCATGTCCAGCAGGCTTTTTTGCAGTTGCGCACTTGGGGGGTGTTTGTCAGGAAAATGATCATTTATCTACACTGATTACAGACATGCAGCGGGTCTGTAATCAACTTTTCTGCAGCACGGCTTTGCTTTGAACCTTGAACCAATCAAAGCAGTGCTTCAATCTACGATTCATGGAGTCATTGTTTTTCCCCGCTAAAACCCTGAAGAGCATATGTCTGTGAGTAATATTTAATATTTTTATGTTAAACCGACCTGTTATGGTCTTCTGAAACAGTTGATAGATGTATTTGATAACTTAAAAACGGGACAGATGCCAACGCGTTAATATGTCTATGGCGTTTTCAATGTGAATCTGTTTTCTGTCACGTGCGCACAATTAAACTCGGCTCCAAATGTCGTTCCACAGTTCCTGCTGAAGCTCCTCAGGACGCTCCTGCAGGTGTTCCACTTGCTGTTGTAACCGATGAGCGGGAGAACGAGTCTGAGCCAGAGCAACCAGAGGAGCGAGAGGAGACTCACGTGCTGCCCGACATCTCTGCAACTCCTCCAGTCCGGCGGAGGAAGAAGCGCGTGCATAATTAAACCCTGATGCACAACATTCAGTTTGATTGCTGACACCAAGTCGGCTAAAATCCAAATTTCAGTGCTCTTCAGCGCGCTCCTGCAGGTGTTCCACCTGCTGCATGTGCCTGATGTTTGGGAAAATGCGCCAGACGAGAGCCGCATGAAGCCACACATCTGGCGCTGTCCTCCTCCTCCTCTCTGCGCCACTCCATGGCACAGAGCCCAACTACGCATGCAGTCACAAAGTTCTTCTGAAAAACTGGAGCGATCTGAATTTGGTTGGATGAATATGAGTGTGTGTGTGGAGACAATTCACCTCGTTCACAACGTGACAGAACTTAACGATGCGCTATTACGCGCAATAGCGCGTAGCAACGCGGAACACTATTCTTGACCGTGTGTAATGGTTCCTGATAATTCTCCGGCAACATGTGCCATTAATTGTAACGTGTGGTAACAGGTTGCAGCAGTTCCTGAGGACACCTGACGCCTCTGCCCCGAATAATCACATTCGTGATCAGCGGCCAAGAATGTGTACTTCGTGGCATTCGTGACTTGTCGTCGTTATGTGTAAATGCAGCATTAGCATTAGAGAAAGAGACAAAAAGAACCTAATGAAACAAAACAGAAAAGATAAAACCATGTAACAATGAAAATAACTATAAATAACTGTTTCCTGTGAACACCTAGTGAGTAGCCTACTCTCGTTTAGGTTTTGAAACCTTGTTTCTGAAGTGTTTTTGTGTGATGTACACAATTTTCAGTATTTTGACTAATACTACCAGCCATTTACAAGCCTAGATAAACTTTGTAATATAAAAAAAAAAAAACCAGTCCATTTTTGATTATTAACATTTACTTGTACTTTTAATACTTGAGTACATTTAGTTGTACATTACTTGTCATACTTAAGTACAATAAATACTAGATACTTTAAGACTTTTACTTGAGTAGCATTTCAATCAGTGACTTGAACTTCTACCAAAGTATTTTTTTTAAATGGGTATCTGTACTTTTACTTAAGTGTGATTTTCCGGTACTTTATACAACACTGCGTATGGTGTTATTTCATGCAGTGTTTGGTTGTATCAAATGACAGAAAATGAGTAAATAAGATAGCAGCTAATGCTACAAACACAGCTTACCCGTTTGTCTCACTAGCATCCGCTGTGGCTTCTTCAACAGAGCGTTATAGTCCAATAATTTCTCTAGGTAAAGATCCAGTGGTGTGGGTTTTTTTTTTCCTCCATAAAATGAAAAGAACAGACAGGGACGTCTGGGTGGATTTTTCAAATTCAGCGCCTTTAGCCAGCTCCGGAGATCCTCGTATTTCAATGGAGGGGGGAACAAATTAAATGCTGGTCCACAGCACTCAGATCTCTGCTTTCCATGTTCAAAACATCGTTCTGAAAGTGATAGTTTCCTCTTCTTCCAGTTGTTGTGGCACCTACAAACTGAACAATTAATGCTGCTCATGTTCGGACACTTCTAGTGTACTGTGTTCCCATGTAGATAATCAATGACGCAGTGGCAAACCGGAAGTTGCTTGACAAAATGGCGCCACCCACCCTGACTTCCTGAACAAGGTGAATAGCCACTGAGCAGACTGGCTCCCTGTCGCTTGCTGATGACATCATCATTAAGCGCAAAACATGATTGGCCGGTGGACGCAGGGAGCATTGTGGGTAGTGTAGTTCAGGTTCACTTTGGACGTTACAGTGCCTTGTCCACTCGACACAAAAACAAAACACACTAATTTTAACGCTATTTTATTTCTTTGCAGTTGTAATTTAATTGCCAAGACTCGGTGGGGGAGAGGAGCTCTCATGGAGCAGCTGTGTGTACAGAGGGAAGGACTTTTCTTCACGTTTCGACACTGTTTTGGATTTTAAAAAAGGACGCTTTATGTGGATTATTTATTCAGATGAATCCCACTGAAACTAACAGGTAAGAATTTATATTTACTACGTGTATTTTACTCTGCCAATCAATGCATTAATGAATGTATTTCGGTTGTTTAAGCTGCAGGGTTGAAAGTGTGTGAAAAAAGCAGCAGCTTTTAGTTCGTAGATGACGGTGTATCTAATACAGAGATAAACTGTGACTTCTAATACTGTGTTTTACTGCTTTTGAAAGATGATGACAGTGTTTGGGGTTTTATTTTTTGTTTATTCATTTTTCATGTGTTCTTTGTGTTTGTGATCCTTGAATTTACCCAGCAGCCCCTGCGGTGCTTAAAGTGAAACCGGAAACCGACAGTGTAATCTGATGTGGCCACGTCCAATTCAATACTAATAGTTATCAGTTATCTGTAATAAAGATAAAATTTTTTAGCAGTTTATCATCATAAAAGATAACTTTTCAGTTATCAGATTAATTAACTTTCTGGTTAGCTGTGCGCGTACACACACACACACACACACACACACACACCCACCCGCACACACACACGCACTCACACAGACACAGCGTCTGCAACAGGTTTTACAGCCGTGGGGTCATGTTTCCGCGAGCGGCTCTATGCGTGGGTATTTGACCGTCTTGCTGCAAAGACTTACAGCCGAGAGAGACGGGTATTTGTTCCCCTTCTTTAATTTACGAATTAAAAAACAGAAAAGGAAACGTAATAATTTAAGAATTAAAGATATTAAAGGGTCATTAAATAATAGACAGTGATTTATGTTTAATTATTTCAGAATTAGTTAATTCTTTAATACATTAAAAAGATCTAGGTATTTTTAATCGTTCTTTAATTCATGAAATAAAATGACATTAAAATATTAGACCCTGGGTGGGAGGGGAGGTATGGCTTGGAGGCGGTGCTTGGCCGGGGTTAGGGGAGGAGCTTGGGGGTGGGGCTAGGGGAGGAGCCAGGGGCGGAACTAGGGGAGGAGCTGGGGGCGGGGCTTAGGGGCGGGGCATACTGACGTCATCGACTCTGATTGGATGTGACGTCATAAGGGGCGGGGGCTCGGAGGCGGGATCAGGGGCGGGGCTTAGGGGCGGGGCATAATGACGTCATCGATTATGATTGGCTGTGACGTCATAAGGGGCGGGGCTTGGAGGCGGGACTAGGGGAGGGGCTTAGGGGCGGGACATAGTGACGTCATCGATTCTGATTGGCTATGACGTCATAGAGGGGGCGGGGCTTAGTGACGTGGCCGATTTTGATTGGCAGCTGTCACTTTTTTGACGAAAGGTGGGTCAGTTTTCTCTCTGATAACATTTATTTATGCAGAAAACATGACCAGCTTGACAGTGTTTAGCAGTTTTTTTACATCATGCCATCCTCAAAAAGAGAGTTTGGTGCATTTGGGTGGAAGAAGAAGAAAAAAAAAAAAAAGTTAATATTTGTGCGTCGCAGATCAGCTGTTTTTAGCGAGGAGACACACAGTGGCACAGAGTTTTAAAGAAAAAAAAAAAGTGTAAAAATGTATTTGTAAAACCATAGCTCTGAGCATCACCATGCTTTGAGAGACAACTGTATTACAACTCGGCTCTGTGCTTGCAGCTTGCTGAAAGTGGGCTAAGTGGGCAGTTCAACCGAACGCCAACCTCCCCCTACTCACGTGCTGCGATCGACCCACAATACAAAAACAATAGTAATGCACAGTGACTAGGAGAAGTAACTTTAATCTGATTACTGATTTGGAAAGATTAACGCATTAGATTGCTCATTACTGAAAAAAAAAAAAAAGAAGTCCGATTAGAGTAATGCATTACCGGCATCACTGGTTATCATCACAATATTAGATGTCATCTTGAAATTGACCTTGGTCTACATGTAGGATCATATCAAAAACAATTTAGTTGAATTGCTGATGTCCTAAAATGGTTTCATGTGCATTTTTACTACTCTGTGAAACAAATTATTACTGTAGTATGTTTTTTCTAGTTTTGGCAGCCATGTTGGCCGCCATAAAACTTTGCCACATATACCGAGTCCCATTAGGTTGACATCAGCATCTCCTAGTGGCGCTGTGACTTTCCCAAGTCTTGAGCGTACAGGTGCTTTGACATTAAAATGTCTTTATTGTGAATCGCACATTGAAGAAAATGTCAACAGTCATGTTACACTTAACTTACTGCCTGCAGCAACAGAAACCGGCCGAGTTTAGAAGACACTCTTCTGGTTTTAGAAAGCAATGACAACAAGGTCTGAAACAGTTGGCACCTCAGGCGTATACAAATGCTCTATGTACACGTACATGTATACACACACACACACACACTGCATAACATCACAGTGAGGAAATCCCGCCTCCTCAGGTTCCTAACTGGGACTTGCTGGATGACTGACAGTTGTGTCCTGCAATAGCTTTGCGTGTCCAGTAGGTCAGGCAATTTGTTGTAACAATAGGGCACTGCAGTCTCGTTTGAACCCTGCGTGATATCACGGGATTTGACCACTTATGGGGACCTCTGCTGCCTTTGTGCAAAATATACACACAGCATAACTTCACATGGAAAAATGGTGTATTGTGTTGTTTTCAACTACAATCACCGAAGCAGTCGCAAAAAATTTTTTTTTTTGCGGTTATCATTGCAGAAGGGAAGACAAAGTGAGTGGGAGGCATCGTGTTGGTAAGTGTTAGCCTATGCAGCTAACCAGAATAGCTGCGTTCTCTCGTCTGCAAAACCGCCTCGACATGTTTGTGTTGTCCACTTTCCCACTGTATTGTCACTTTTTCTTTGTATTTTCACTGTTTGTATGTAATTTGCCCAAAAACGCAGAAAATGCTGTGTTTTTTCCCCAGAAGTAGAGAAATTATGTCAACTGTTTGTTGTGATTTGGCGCTATATAAAAAAATTGATTGATTGATTGATTGATATGCATCATATTTTACCCCTTTAGCGTCCACCCTAGAGCGAGACTGTGGTGCCCTATATCACTGTTAGTTATGTGAAATGAAGCACAGAAATGTGATTTAAGAAGTAGGCCATCATCACTGGATACCCCGAGTTCTGTTTTGAACGTGCGCTCCCCTCGCCATGTGTGTACTCATGCAAAGCTCGACAGCCAGTTAAGATTCAGATTCCTCTTCAATTTGCACCATGTGTGCGTGCGTTTCACAGCAGAACAAAACTATCTGCATGACCACACGGAGCAGACAACTAGGGATGGGTATTGATAAGATTTTATCGATAGATGCCATTATCGATTCTGCTTATCGATCCGATTCCCTTATCAATACCTCTTGTGAATTTTGTACTAAAAGTAGGCTTTACAGGTTTTCTATGTATTTCACTGAGTCTTAAAGTAAATAAATATGAAAGTGGTCACTGTATCCTTGATCTCTGGACATAAATAAAAATAAAACAGTGTTTCGCTTTGAAGTTATTAATTCCGAGTGGATTCTATCGTTCTAACTTGACTCGGCAGAGAGCCGCACAGCGTTTGGAGCTGTGTGAACAGAACGAAGGACGATTCTTGTTTCTTTCTTGCAACAAGACAGGAGTCCCAGTTAGTAACCTTAAGCCGCACAAAAGTGACTCACAATTTCACATATTCAGGGATGAAAGTGGTGAAAAACAAAAAAAAAGCTGAAACCCAAAATTACTCCCAACACCACGTGCACGAAAATGTTTGAATTCTAGAAGCTCTGAATTGCAATCTGGGGCTATTCCAGACAATAAACTGCAGTGAGTGCAGCATCCATTTTGGTGAGAAAAAAAACTTTCCTTATTCAAATTAATTCCAGTAGTCCAGTAACTGCTTAATGCTAACTTTAAAATTGAAAATGCCACAGACATGCTAACGTGTTAGCATCATCGCATTTTTAAGTTATAAAATACATCTATCAACTGTTTAAGAAAACCATAACAGGTTGGTTTAACATAAAAAAAGGTAAATAATACTGACAGCCACATGCTCTTTAGGGTTTTAACGGGGGAAAGCGAAAGAAAAAAATTAATCAACGAAGCAATGATCGAAGCAGTGCTTTGATTGGTTCAAGGTTCAAAGCAAAGCTGCGCTGCAGAAAAGTTGATTACAGACCCGCTGCAGGGTCTGTAATTAATGTAGAGAAATTATAATTTTCCTGACAAACACCCCCAAAAACAACAGCCACTCTGAAGGACCGATAAGGGAATCGTTAAGTAAAAAGGTTATTGATGACGGTGGATCGAATCATTTCTTAACGATACCCAAAAGGAACCGGTTCTTGATACCCATCCCTACTCCCAACTCTTCTGTACTTTGCTGCACGGTGAAACGTCTGATAAGACCGATTATTAAGTTGTGCACATATCATTCATCACAGAACCTACTGTGGACAAACTGGATCTGCATAAATTACCGACCACTTCCCATTTAACTCAAAATGGGAGCCTTGCTACTGTAAAATGTGTAAAAAAAAGATTATAATCTTGCCTGGGCTGTAGAGGATTAACAGAGAGCGTTCACTCTGTCACTATATACAAGAATCAACAAGTGTGCAGAGCACTCACTCTGAAAAAACAAGGCACTTACATTCCAAGTTTTTAACTAGTTTAAAATTATTAACTCAACTTTCAATACAGTACAGAACTGGTCAGTGAAAACACAATGTTGGATCTGTACACTGACCAAAAGACTTATTGGGTCAAGGACCATGAAGACTTAATGGGATAAAATTTTCATCACTAAGAATATGTTTTGAACAGTTGTACACCATAGGGCAGATCTAACAGAAATAAATGTGTGAACATGTGCATTTTTCAGCTTGCACATCAACATACACAGCATTTCCTACCACACACTGTTGTTTTAGGCTCCCTGTAGTGAAGCTCACATGGAGGCCGGGTATCATAGAAACATATAAAAAGAGAAACAGCCACTTGGGGCCCCTGACTTTCAGCCCAGGTGAGCGCACGCATTAATCCTCCCCTGGATGTGGGGATCCTACAAATTTTCTGGATATTGCTGCCAAACTTTCCTGTAACTTTAATAAAATGAATAAAAGCAGGTATTTTTATATCATTAAAGACTCCCTGTGGTGATGCACATGCTGACAAGCCGCCCTGAATTCAGGAAAGAGCTGTGAGTTGTGTCACGCTTTCTATACTTTTACGGTCACTCTTCAAAAGGACATTTTGCACATTACATGGCTCTTCTCCTTGAAGCTACTGTGGGGGTTTTTTCCCCCTCTTCTTTTTAGTGATAGCTGCCAAAGAATTTACACACAACTTCAGCTATGATGCACAGATTTCAGCTATGCAAAGCTCACTGTCCGATTTGTTTATACAGTAGTGTTCAGAATAATAGTAGTGCTATGTGACTAAAAAGATTAATCCAGGTTTTGAGTATATTTCTTATTGTTACATGGGAAACAAGGTACCAGTAGATTCAGTAGAGTCTCACAAATCCAACAAGACCAAGCATTCATGATATGCACACTCTTAAGGCTATGAAATTGGGCTACAAACTCAAAACTATTATGTTCAAACTGCTTTTTTAGCAATCTTGTGAATCACTAAACTAGTATTTAGTTGTATAACCACAGTTTTTCATGATTTCTTCACATCTGCGAGGCATTAATTTTGTTGGTTTGGAACCAAGATTTTGCTCGTTTACTAGTGTGCTTTGGTCAGTGTCTTGTTGAAACACCCATTTCAAGGGCGCGTCCTCTTTAGCATAAGGCAACATGACCTCTTCAAGTATTTTGACATATCCAAACTGATCCATGATACCTGGTATGCGATATATAGGCCCAACACCATAGTAGGAGAAACATGCCCATATCATGATGCTTGCACCACCATGCTTCACTGTCTTCACTGTGAACTGTGGCTTGAATTCAGAGTTTGGGGGTCGTCTCACAAACTGTCTGCAACTTTTGGACCCAAAAAGAACAATTTTACTGTCATCAGTCCACAAAATATTCCTCCATTTCTCTTTAGGCCAGTTGATGTGTTCTTTGGCAAATTGTAACCTGTTCTGCACGTCTTTTATTTAACAGAGGGACTTTGCGGGGGATTCTTGCAAATAAATTAGCTTCACACAGGTGTCTTCTAACTGTCACAGCACTTACAGGTAACTCCAGACTGTCTTTGATCATCCTGGAGCTGATCAGTGGGTGAGCCTTTGCCATTCTGGTTATTCTTCTATCCATTTTGATGGTTGTTTTCTGTTTTCTTCCACGCATCTCTTTTTTTTTTTTTTGTCGATTTTAAAGCATTGGAGATCATTGTAGATGAACAGCCTATAATTTTTTGCACCTGCGTATATGTTTTCCCCTCTCCAATCAACTTTTTAATCAAACTATGCTGTTCTTCTGAACAATGTCTTGAACATCCCATTTTCCTCAGGCTTTCAAAGAGAAAAGCATGTTCAACAGGTGCTGGCTTCATCCTTAAATAGGGGACACCTGATTCACACCTGTTTGTTACACAAAATTGACAAACTCACTGACTGAATGCCACACTACTATTATTGTGAACACCCCCTTTTGTACTTTTTTTACTAATAGCCCAATTTCATAGCCTTAAGAGTGTGCATATCATGAATGCTTGGTCTTGTTGGATTTGTGAGAATCTACTGGTACCTTGTTTCCCATATAACAATAAGAAATATACTCAAAACCTGGATTAATCTTTTTAGTCACATAGCACTACTATTATTCTGAACACTACTGTATACCTCAAACAGAACATCTGCTTTCGGAACATTGCCATATACTGCGAACCAGCCCGTACATACTGTACCTGAAACATTAAAAAAAAAACAACAAAAAAAACTGTAAAGACCAAAAATCAATCACCATGATCTCCAGCATCTCCAGCATCTGGGGACAAACAGGGCCTCGATTCAAAGCAGGACAGAGATGGTCAAAACATCCCTGTGAACCTTATCATGGCACAAGCCAATATAAACAAAAATGATAAGACATGCAGAAAACACACCATTTACTCCTACTAGGCACTCCATTCTTGCACCGCTGTCGTACAGAGTCAAAGATGATCCTTGGTATAAAAATGGTCAAATCCCTCTGCTGCGTCTCTTCACTCCAGTGCTCAGGACACACTGTTCAGTTTGAACAGCCCTGCTTATGTAAGGGCTGCTACCAGCCACTGCCTTCTCTGCAAACTCCTTCCTTTGGCTCAGACTTATTTTTGCTAGTTAACACATGGATGTGCACACACACACACACCTGGCTACCTACCTGACTTGCACATTCATCAAACGCTCATTTTCACATCAACTCTGAAACGACTGTTTCTGATGCCTAAAGGCTTATAGGCTGGTCGGCCTGGAATTCTGGCACTGAAAACTGTGTGCAAGTGTCAAGTCATTTCAAAATAAAAACAGACAGCCATGCATGAACTCAAATAGATTACTTCAGCAAATATTTCCCCTCCCTGAGAAATTGTGCACACTGCCAACTGTGGCATGGGAAGCTGCATCAAAGCCCAACAGCAACACATATTAATACTGCTGGCATGCAAGGCAGTGGAGGTATAGAGTCTGTCATGGAGGCAGGACTCACACCAGTGAGCAACCGTGACCAACCGGATTACAAACAGCAAACAGATCATTAGTGGCCTTGGACAAACAATGTGCTCGGTTTGTATTCTGTTAACAGCCAACAACAAGCTGTGAAGAAACCATGAGGAAAGGAGCTTCATGTTTTTAAAGAGGTGCAGACAAGCGTCAGTGCCACAAGGCAGCGTATGCAGGTAAAAGCTGAATTTGAAGCTGATTTACATTTGGATGAGGCCTTGTTGAGACTGATCTGCAGGGCCAAGCCATTTTCAAAGTGGAAAAATAACATGAGCAAACACAGCTGTTGCAAAGAACTGATGTTTCTTCTTTCTTACTACAACACCAAGCAAAATTAGTGTTGTGGTGTAACAGACCATAGTTTATCCATACAGACTGCCTTTATGGCAAAGGCAGATGACAAAAAGGAGGATGGCTAGACTAATGTAAGGCTAGCTATAATTTCTTTAAAGTGTACTCATTTTTAAATGCTTAAGGCCTCGCTCTCACTGCCTCCAATACGCTTACCGAGTCTGCAGGCTCGGTAAGCGCCGCAGCGGGCCACTCACACCACCCCTGTCTGCTGTGCAGAGCTGTAGCCAACTCCGGCAACAGGTCCAGAGACGACGCTCACTGTTTTGATGCGGAGTGCTCCGGCAGCCCGCAAGGATAGATTTCTTGCGGAAAAATCCACAGAGCTCCGTGGCCACTGAGAGAGGTTTTTATCTTTTAATTTGAGGAAACAAAGCGCGTATGAGAACAGCAGTGATGCTTTAGAATTGCAGTTTACACACATAATGGTGACCAGCAGGAGGTGCTGAAATAAACCTGGCTCCCCAATGCTAAAAGACATTCTAGTGACACACGCTAGGGCATCAGTCTCACGATTAGAGTACCTGCTTCCCATGCCAGGGACTGTAAGTTCAGCCTCAGTGGGGGACAAAGTGATGCAGCTTACACGTGTTATACCACTAGATACTGTGCATATATTTAATCAAAGTACAAGTTGATAAATTCCATACTTTGTGTAGAAATGTTCATATGTATGGTTTAAGCACAAATGTGTGCATACAAATGGTCAATAAATGAGGCCCTTGGACCACGTCCTGACTAAACAAGAAATGGAGACATGCACAGAAACTGCTGAGAGATACACAAGTTTCATATTAAAGTTGTG
The DNA here is from genome assembly GCF_902500255.1 of Thalassophryne amazonica. Taxonomy (NCBI): domain Eukaryota; kingdom Metazoa; phylum Chordata; class Actinopteri; order Batrachoidiformes; family Batrachoididae; genus Thalassophryne; species Thalassophryne amazonica. The sequence goes on along the minus strand of NC_047114.1, from coordinate 19,220,066 downwards.
TTCAAGTTGAATACAGAGTTTTCCCTCAAAGTTGCAGAGCAGGTAGCTGAGTGGATAAGGAGCTAGCATGCCAATATATAGACCTGGGTTTGAATTCCACTCATACTCCCAGTCTGTACCCTTGAATAAGACACCTAATGTACATTGTCTCAGTCCGTCCAGATGTAAATGGATACCAAGCTTGGCTCGGGAACGCAGTGGACTAAGTAGATTGGGCCATACCAACCCAAACTTATACTGTTGAAGACTTTGGAGCTGGTAAAATTGAATTACTTGGATTAAAATGATTGTTTACTGCTAACTCCACCCCCATAATCTGTCGTAAATTAATCAGAATCTGGTGGGCAGGAACACGTTTCCAAAATGACATCACATCATTGCTCATCATTCAAAACAATAAAATAACTTCAAAACTCAACCATAAAATATACTGTAGTTCAAATGATCACTGCAATATGTGAAATTGTACTGCAAGGTTTAGTTTAAGAGCAATACAGTTCCATAACAAACTTCATTAACAAAAGGCACACCAGAGCACAACCATGCAAGCCTAGACATAGATTTTTTTTTTCTCACGATAGTTTTTAGTTCACACAAACAAACATTTTGCAAATAAACTCTAGACACAGCAGGCAACAATCAGGCACGGCAATTACCCCTTCAGCAGATCCATAATATTGAAGAAAGGATGCAGAGGCCTACAGGGTTGAAATGATACATCATGTAAAAAAAAAAAAGAAAAAGAAAAATATATGAAAAATAAGTAGGGATGGGTACTGATACAATTTTATCGATCGATACTATTATTGATTCCGCTTATCGATCCGATTTCTTATTGATTCCCTTGTCAATACCTCTTGTGAATTGTCTGTGTACTAAAAGTAGGCTTTACATGTTTTCTATGTCAACAACATTTTACTGAGTCTTAAAGTAAATAAATATGAAATTGGTCACTGGATCCTTAAATTCTGGACATAATAAACTCTACATGGTGGAGCCTTGATCTTTGCACATAAATAGAAATAAACATAACCTGTAGTTTTTTGTCAAAAGCATCTCCTTTCAGACATTATGGCATTGATGTCTTTCCATACATCTGAGCTGAGCTCTTGCAGCTGGCTGTGCTGGATGTCATTCATAAAGAATGCAGGACGTCTCATTTTGGGAGGGAAAAAAATGTTTTAGTCGATTGTTGTTTAGTGTCTGTATTATAGCATTTGGAAAGAGGTGTCATCTTATTTAAAGCAGAGATTCATTTTGAAGTTATTAATTCTGACCGGACTCTCTCTCGGCAGAGAGCCGCACAGAGTTTGGACGGAGGATGATTCTCGTTTCTTGACTTCAACAAGAGTCCCAGTTAGTGACTTTAATCCACACAAAAGTGACTCACAATTGACATATTTTAATGGCTTTGAGAGGGGTTAAGAAGCAGACTTTCCACTTCTGAAGAGCAGTGAATCAAAGAACCAACGAGCCAGCAGATCGAAGCACTGCTTCATTGGTTCACGCTTCAAAGTGGAGTCGTGCTGCAGAAACAGTTGATTACAGAGCCGCTGCAGGGTCTACAAACAACGTAGAGAAATTATTATTTTCCTGACAAACACCATCAAAAACAACGGCCACTCTGAAGGACCGGTGAGAGAATGATTAAGCAAAAAGGCTACTGATGTCGGTGAATCGAATCAATTCTTAACAATACCCGAAAAGAACTGGTTCTCGATACCGAACCCTAAAAATAAGAATAATCTGCACAGAGTACAATTCCTCCACACACAACCCAGACAATGTGCCTCATGTATGTCTGAAACAGTCAATGTAATTGATTAAATCAACTTAAACAACAGACGGGTTAACAAGCTCTCACACGCACACAGCGGTTGAATGATGCATGATGAAATGTCTGAATTAAACTGGTCAACTTCTGTAAAAGTAAATGAAAAATGGATATCTAAAAACAACAGAATTAATTGATTAATGGATTAGGAAATTAATCAACAGCTATTTTGGTAACAGAATAATCATTTTGAGTCTTTTTTTTTTTTTTTTAACTTATCCAAATTCCAATTTCAGCTTCTTAAATGTGATTATTTGCTGGTTTCATTACTCCTTTCTTACAGTAAACTGAATATTTTTGAGTCAGTACATCTCAAGTCGCACGGCAGGTCTCTCAGATTCTTCCGAAGAAATTTGCAGGTGTACTTTTTGCTGACATCAGATGCAATAAGACAAGTACTGACATGTGTCAGTGACTTTGGACAAGTACAGACAAGAGTGGATTACTTCATTAAGTAATACTTACCCAATTTATTTTGCATTTAACATCAGATGCAGCGAGACACGTACTGACATGTATCAGTGACCAGCTCAACTTCTAGATATTTTACCTGATTCTAAATGATTAGATAATCATTAAATGCAAAGCATTGTTTTAGGAATTGATGACTTTTTTAAAAATTGACTGGACCAAGGTCCAATGATATGATGCTAACAATAAAGTCATAATGAAAACTATTGCACATACAATAATTATCACTGTATGGTCCTACATGACTGCTAGAATGCCTGAATTAATATACAACAACAACAAAAAGTCATAACTCCAGAAGGAAGGCCAATAACAACACAACCATATCATCCATGATACCATATCATCTTCAGGTATGTAAGAACTCATGGTGAAAAAAATATGAAACTGTTATCTGGCCACAGGGCCAAATGACAATGTAAAACAAGCAATTTTTAGAAGAAAAAAAAAAAAAGAGCATATTTATAAAAATTGCTCTGGCACTCCTGATATAGCAATAAGTTTGGTTTTCTTATAGATGTGGTTTAATATGTCAAAACTAATTGGAGAAAAAATCTGTGCTTTATTTAGCATACTTTGAGTAATAAGCACTTAAAGGTAGTAGCATTTTCTTGTGTTTTTAATTTTCAAACATTTTTAGAGCCTTGTGAAAAGAAAAGGGCACATGAACACAAAATCTGACAAGATTTTCAAATTCTACAGAAAACGTTAGCCATGTACACTGACTTTCAAAGCTGTGCATTCTATACAATTGTAGATATTCATGCTGGAAGTGCACTGAGAGCCTCATTTGGTAAAATTCAAATAACTAAAATTGCCAGGGGCTGTGGCTTCAATACTATTTGAGATCCAGACCTAATATTTGAGTTTTTAACATATCTGTGCTATAGGTGCACCTGCATTTTTTTTCATAAGAATCTGAGAGGGTGACCTGGGAAGTTCCTCCAAAATTAGGTGATTTGAGATGTACTGACCTTTTTGGGTTCTGGACAAAACAAGACATTTGAGGACTTCATCTCATGCTCTGAGAAACATTGATCGACATTTTCACACAACGTTCTGACATTTTATGGAACAAACAATGAATGGATTAATCCAGAAAATAATCAACACATTAACTGATAACAATAATAACTGTTAGTTGCAGCCTGATGAAATGTTACAGTTTTATTTTCTGTGCCTCGGGAAGTGGCAAAGCTTCTTCTCTTATGTTTCTTTATGAATGGCTTTAATATTTGGTAATATCCTTTATATGTTGAGATTTAAAAAAAAAATTGTAAAATAATAACTTTGAGGCTGTCAATTATTTGTAAAAATTAATGGTAATAATTTGCTTGTAGGGCAGGTCGGTGGCTTAGTGCTCAGCACTGTTGCCTCACAGCAAGAATGTTGTGGGATCGCTTCCCACCTGGGACATTCTGTGTGGAGTTTGCATGTTCTCCCCACATTTGTGTGGGTTCCCTCTGGGTGGGCCGGGTTCCTCCAACTTCCAAAGACGTGTAGGTTATGTGAATTGGAGACTCTAAATTGACTGCAGATATGAATGTGTTTGTCTGTCTGTGTGTGGCCCTGTGACCCTCAGGGTGACCCTGCCTGTCACCCAATCAATGACTGCAGGGACAAGCTCCAACTCCTCTGTGATCCTGGATTCACTAGTAAATTAACCAAAAGGCAAACAACGAATATGAAAATAACCATCATACTAATGAATAAAAAAGATGAATGGAAAAAAACTGCTTGATTAACAATAACAAAAATAACTGTTAGCTGCAGCCCTATTTTTTTTCTTTTAAATCCATTATCTCCCCTGGAATATGTCAGACCAGAATCATTTTCCTTGGCACACAGCTTCACATGGTGTGGTACCATTATAGGACATTTCATTGAGCTTCACACCTTTCGGCAGCCCAGTCTCATGGCAGTTCGTGGGACTGGGTTACAAAAAGTACATTAATCTATGGGTTTGTGTCGGGGTTACGAAAATGGGGCATTTTTTGTAACAGGGGCACAAATTTATTTTGTGACGGGAGCACAAAATGTGGGGTGAAAGTGGGCGTCTGGTGAGTTCATGGTTAACGTTTGGGGAGGGAACACACTTACGCTATGGTTAAAGTTAGTAGAAAGGCAAGATTATAAGCAAAATTTAAAAAAAACAAAAAAAAAAAACATTTCACAAAAAGTGTGACGGGGGCACGAAAAACAAACTTGAGACCAGACTAGTTTAGGAGATTCCTGAACAGATTTGGAAACTGCTGAACAGATTTTAGACTGAGTTAAACTGATAGTCAATATGAAGCATCAATTAAAATTAAGAGTCCAATTGTCTCTCCTTCCCAATGTTTTTCCCCTTTTTCCCCTTTCATACACATATTCTAATGGTAAAGCTCAGGACCGTCATCCCCAAGTTGCTCCCTGTGTGTCGTAGTGTGTGCACAGCTGTATAGTGTGCATGTGCTTGTGTGAATGGAAGGCATCATTGAAAACTGAGCACTCTAAGCACCTACATCCCATGGGTTAAACAACAACAATAAAAATGAATATAAAATGCAGAAATGCTTTCCATCTATCATTCACTCTCCTTCCTATACGGTCTTGCAACTTTTTGAGAATTGCAAACAGAATTACCACACAGCACACAATACTCTGCATTTCTTAATGTACTTCAAGACCTAATGAGACACTTGGAAATGTTCATATTCAGATTCAAGTCTTTAAGAAAACTGTAAGACTGATTATTCTTATTAGCAGTTTGTCCAGTTATTTATAGCCTCTGAAAATGGAGGGATTGCATAAAAATGTGTGTAATTCATAAATGGTTAATGTAATATTTTTGTTGAAGCCCTTGAATTAAATCTGGAAGTCCTCACTGCTGCTCTGCAGCGCTGTAGACAAAAAAACACAAAAAGTGAGACTGTCCAAATACTTATGGACCTGACTGACTCCTGCCACGTGTCAGCAGCACAACAAGTTCACTTAAAGCTGGACGCAATTTTACTTGTTGCAGTGTGAGAATCATAATGAACCTTGCTTCAATGATTCAACGGGTTACGTCACACACGTGACGTAGAACGTGATGGCGCTTTTTTCATCACGGCGACTACAAGGACTCAAGCCACGTATCACCCTCACGGCACGCGACCATTTCACGTGGGTGAAACCAATGCAAAGTAATGCATAAGAAGCATCCCAATAATAATCAAGATAATAATAATAGTCTCCACGATTTCTGCAGCGCCGGAGGTCCACGATAAAACAGTTTTTAATAATAAATATAGGGGACATTATTTATTATGTACACCACACAGCCCGTCTGTGACGTCTGTAAGTGTTTTTAAATGAACATAAAGTGATTAAAAGCTTCGGCGTGATTAAATCCACAAGGCGTCGCGCACGGAGCGCGAGCACGTCGTGCTAAAGCGACCTAGCGGCGCCCGGGGCCCTGAATAAAAATACACTGACAGGCCTGACAGCTGAACGCGTCCGACACATCAAAAAAATAATAATAAAAAATAGACACTACATACCTTTGGCTTTCACGTTCTTCTTCGAAACCATTATGAGCGCCTTGTGCTGTGGGAGTAAACCTCTAAAAGAAGCGCAGCAAAATAACCGCACCGTCGCTTATTTCTAACAGAATAAAATAAATCTCTTCCCTGCATAAAAACTTAGCACTCGGCACGCCCACTCAAAGATCGACAGCTCGCTTTACGAGTGACAGAGCAGGCTGAAATGTAGGCGGGCTGAAGGAGTTTACAGACCAATAGGATTGAAGAGGGTTTTCGTTGGTCTCCGCCCACCAGCCGGCTCTGGAACGTGGCAACATGGCAGATCAAAAAAATCACAGCCTACAATAATCAATATTTGCTATATATATATATATATATATATATAAACCATGAGTGAAATCTGTATTCTGATTCTTCCACACAACATGTCCACAATAACAAAAAGCTCTGTGACCTGTTGGAACACCCAGTAATTTTGCAAACTGAGAACACAGAGCACGAAGCGGTAGATCAGCCAGATAGGTCGGTGTTACTCTGTGAGGGCTTTTGATTGTTCATAACATTTTAAAGTCTGACCGCACACGGACAGGAAGCCAGTAGATGGAAGCCAAAACTGGTGTAATATGATAACATTTTCTTCTGCTAGTCAAAACTCTAGCAGCAGCATTTTCAACCATTCGAGAACTGTTATACTTGTCTGTGAGTCCAAAAATAAGACTTTACTAGAAGTAACAAAGGCATGAATCAATGTGTCTACATCTGCAGTAGGCAGAATAGGTTGAAAGAAAAATTCTTTGCGATTTCTCTAATGTGTAGATCTAAGGACAGTGTGGGATCAAAGGTCACCCTGATTTTTTTGCTTCATCATTATGATAAATGACATATGAATCTAAGGTGAAGGTTAGCTAATAAAATTGATGTCTGTGTCTCACAGGACCAATGACCATCATCTTGTTGTCAGACTTTAAGAGTAAGAAATTACTGGACATCCAGTATTTCAATGAAGCCAGACAGTCCTCTAATAAATCACCACGCTGGAGAGATTATCTGCATTTATTGGCATATAAGGCTGACTGTCATCAGCATAGCAGTGAAAAGTAATTCCATAGTATCGTAATATCTGTCCAAGAGGTGCAACATAAAGAGAGAATAGCAGAGGGCCTAATACTGACCCCTGTTACCCAATATTTGACCAGAACAAGTTTTGAAGTAACATTGTAATACCAGATATGAATATCTGTCATTGTGGGCGACGGCATGGACGGAGGGACTCAGAAAATGCATACAGCACGACAACAGCATGTTATTGTATTATTATCACTTTTTACTGAGATACACAACACATAACGCTTACATAAAGAGTTGTCTCATTTTAACTTTTGTTGTGTCAGCTGGCGCGCGCTGCTCTCCAAATTCAGCAGTGTGTCCTCATCAAGCTGGCTGCTTTAGCTGCTGTTCATTGTTGTACTATCCATGAGAAAATCATTCAGAATATCCATATTGGGACCAACACACACTTCTCGCCTTCTTATCTTTTCCTCTGCGGACAGTTTTTTGTCTGTGGTGGTATCCAAATCAGTCACAAGCAGAACATCATTCACCATGTTCGTTAGCACTGTTTCTTTGGAGTGGTGCATTCTCAACACCTCCAGCAGTGACTTAAAGAGGTCATTATCAGCAAGATAATCCACAAGCTACTGTAGAACCATTTATTCAAGAATTTTAGAGCAGAAGAATAGATTTGATATTGGTCTGTAAATGATCAATAAACATGGATTAAGATTAGTTTTCTTAAGAATAGGCTTGATCACTGCAAATTTAAAGCATATAGGAACACACAACCAGATGTTAGTGTCAGGTTAATTATTTTCAGCATAATGGGTCCATGTGTAGCTCACAGATCCTTAAACATTTACTTGGTATTGAGTCAACCCCCCCAAGACATTTGGGTGTCAAAGTCCAACACCTTGTCTGTGTTGTAACACCTAGGTAATGGATCAACTAGGGGATTGCTTGTGAAATATGGTGAGGACCCTGTGTGCCCTGCGGCTGCTACAGTAACCATGAGGGCCCAAAAGGAACACTGAACATGAGGTACCCAACAGGGCTCTGGTGAAACAAGTCCTCAATGGTGGATCAGGCAGAGGAGGTGATGGTTTGTAATCCAATGGCTGTGAAGTTGGATGAAATGGTAAAATGGTAAATGGACTGCATTTATATAGCGCTTTTCCATCTGCATCAGACGCTCAAAGCGCTTTACAATTATGCCTCACATTCACCCCAATGTCAGGGTGCTGCCATACAAGGCGCTCACTACACACCGGGAGCAATAGGGGATTAAAGACCTTGCCCAAGGGCCCTTACTGATTTTCCAGTCAGGCGGGGATTTGAACCGAGGATCTTCTGGTCTCAAGCCCAACACCTTAATCACTAGACCATCACCTCCCCCATTGTGGTATGAAGGCTGCAGCATGTCCTTGGACCCGATCATCTGGAATTTTCCAGACCAGGCTAAAGATCTGTCAAAGAACACGTGTTTTGGCGTACAATGACATTCTTGCATTAAACAAACCCTTACACAGGTGTCTCTACATCAGAGTTCTCAAACTGATTCCAGAAAGGGCTGAAAAGGTGCAGGTTTTCTTTGCAACCACCCACTCCACCAGGTGATTTCGCTGATTAACATCACTTTGAGCAGATGGAATCAGGAATCACTTTGAGACCTCTGCTCTAGATTGACCCTGGATGTACATTTTCTATGTAAGCTCTTAGCTGGGACTCGGCACGGAAGCGGCGGATTTGTGAATGAGTCATCAGACCTTTGACAGCATGTTTCCAACTGGCTGAAGCTTCCTACAGCAACCATGTGCAGCGTCTGTCAGAGACAGTGTGCGTGGAGACTGGGCCTGTTCAGTCATCTCCACGTCCATCAACTCATTCAGGAATCAATCAACAGAAGATCTTCCTCACTACTGAGGGATTGCCACAATGGCAGAATTGGGTCATAATGAGAAGATTGTCATGGTTTCAGCTGGGCTGAGTAAAGATAGAACCTCAGGATGGAGGGCAGCCAGGACACAAACGGTTAAGTGGAAAAATACAAGTGTTTTAATGATCGAAGGTGACAATGAAATAACAACAGTGGCCAAACAATGGCATGTGACAGTAATCCAAAAATACTACAAAAGACTGGGTGAGCCGACAAACGAGGAGGTAACCAAACAGACTGTAAAAAAAAAACCCTGCAGAGTGCAAAGCTGGATGAACTAGTGGAGTCAGATGGGGCGCGTGACAGAGACAGATGACAGAACTAATCGACCGGTAAGTGAGGAAGCAGACGGGTGTGACTTAAAAATGCCAGAACTGATTAACAACAGTTGTGATGACTGAGTGAGAGTTGGAGAACACAAGAGGATTTAAAGGAACACAAGGAGATAACAGGTGAAGCAGACATCATGACAAATGTGGAAATAAAACCGAATCTATAAACAAACATCAAAACCTGAAGCACACAACAATATGAAAATAAACCTGGAACTAAGAAACAACATGATCGTGAAGAACCAGCACAATGCAAAACCCAAAAACGTAAGACCAGAAATAACTTGAAACACATCAGGCTCACTTACAAAATATATAAAGAACACAAGAGCAATAACCACCGGCCCCGAGCGGAGGACAAATGTAAAGACACATCAGGAACACAGACAGATGACATGACACGCCCACACGTGGGGGCGCGAACATGACGAATGACAATTTCACGAGCACACAAGACAAAGAGACACAATGAGGCTCATATCCACACATACACAGGCAGGGACAGGGACATGCAGGGGGAAACAAACATCAGGAGCACACGTGCACCAAACACACACATGATCAGCACAGGTAATAGACGGGGGACACTGGATGTTGACCTTTTTGACCTTTACTTTGCAGACCAAGCATTCAACACAGTCAAAACTATTCCATTTATTCATCCTATTTGCTCAACCAATAATAACAAAATTAGAGCAACGTTAACTTTTGACCTCTGTGTGAACTGAAATTGACCTTTGTCACCATTTTTGCTGTTTTTACTCCATAACATTCAGTCATAGATAGACCAAACTATACCTTTTTGGAATCTTTATGATCAGACAAATAATATGATATACCTTTCAATGTGATTGGAGCATTGTTACATTTTGACCACTGTGTAATTCTTCATTGACCCCTGTAGATCATTAGAGGTCAACTCCAGGATGCCTCATCATCTGAAAACAAGCATTAGTTAACTTAGAGTGTGTGTGTGCCAAATTTGGTGCTTTTATGACAAAATGGAACAATAGGCTAGCTGTGCCGCCCCACAGGAAGTCCTAAAATTAATGTGGTTTCTTGAATGAAAACCTTTCAGTGTGCCACTGCACCATAAAGCTGTGACTGGTGGCCAGATCACGCCAAGAAAGGAATTAAAGTGACAGTCTAATATTTTGATGAACTTCACATTCAAACACAGGTTAAGAACACTCCTGCTACACATGTAACTACATGGATATTGGATGTGTTTAATGGGTTTGTGGCCTGTGTTAAATAGGGTAAATTTATAACCTTCAATAGGTGGCTATGCTCTTCTTCTTGTCGCATGGGTTCTCTCCAGGTGCTCCAGCTTCCTCAAAAGACATGCAGGTTCGGTGAATTGGGAACTTTAAACTGACCATGCGTTCTCAGGGTGCAGGACTACTTTGTGTCCCTAGGGTGAATAAAAAGTCTGTGGGTCACAGAGCTTTCTCTTATTGTGCCCCTGTTCTATGGAATGATCTCCCTGCATCAATAAAACAGTCAGATTCTGTAGACTTTCAAGTCCAGACTTAAGATGCACTTATTTTTCCCTTTCGTATGGCTAGCATACTGACATAGTATGTTACTATGCTGTTTACCCTTTTGAATTAATTTTATTAGTAAAGAGAGCAGGCCATGGCCTCAACTTTATCTAAAGTCTGGGTCTGTTAGTGAAGCTTAGGACTAGTGGCCAGTAATCACCTTAGTATTTCTTCTGTTTTTATTGTTGCCAAATGCTGATAAATTATACTGTATTTGTTGTCCTTATGCCACCTGAATCTGTTTTTTTCTTTCTGTTTGAGGTGCGGCTCCATCCAGAGATGGGAGTGGGTGTCTTCTTCTGCAGGCCTCCTGCTCTGGACACCAGCATGGACTCCCAAAATTTCTTATTTGTATTGTCAAGTGTGTCGGGAGCATGACTCAAGCAGAGGGTCACCCCTTGGAGTCTGGTCTGCCTGAGGTTTCTTCCTCAAATCATCAGCGGGAGTTTTTCCTTGCCGCTGTTGCCTGTGTGCTTGCTCTAGGGGTTGGTAAGGTTAAACCTTACTTGTGTGAAGCGCCTTGGGGCAACTTTGTTGTGATTTGGTGCTATGTAAATGAAATAAATTGAATTGACCATAGGCGTGAATGTGTTCATCTGTCTGTACCAGTGCAGTGCCTGTAGGAAGTTTGTATTCCTCTAGAAAGTTGGGATCTTAAGTAGATTTTTCATGGATGGTCGTATGAGGCTGTGTTTGAAGGTGGGATGAACAAAGAGGTGTATTTACTCTTACGTAGTTTTAACAAAGTGTACATTTGTTTTAAGACACGGTGGACATTGAGATACAAAGAGACACGCAAATACAGTTATTTTAAGAAAAAGCTTGACATTCATTCAACATGGTTAGACATATATGCACACCTTAGAGATATAGGAGGGAATGAACACAGTTAGTGTACATGAAGCACAGACATATGGATGTGAATACAGTAGTTATTGATAATATGAGTCAGGGACATTGAGGTTTGTTGTGAAATGTGTGGATTGATATGTGAGCTACATGTGAGCCGATGACTTACATTCTAAAATTTGAGGTAGAAATAATATACATTTTGATGCAATACAAACATTCAAAAGCCACTAGGCACAAATTAAACATATTTGACATGTGGAGTTGATAATAAGCACTTCTTATGTCATTTGGGTCTATGTTTTGATTGATGTGCTACATTATATTATTATTTGAATATACCACCCCAATTCCAATGAAGTTGGGACGTTGTGTGAAATGTAAATAAAAACAGAATACATTGATTTGCAAATCCTCTTCAACCTATATTCAATTGAATACACCACAAAGACAAGATATTTAATGTTCAAACTGATAGACTTTTTTGTTTTTGTGCAAATATTTGCTCATTTTGAAATGGATGCCTGCAACACATTTCAAAAAAGCTGGGACAGTGGTATGTTTACCACTGTGTTACTTCACCTTTCCTTCTAACAACACTCAATAAGCGTTTGGGAACTGAGGACACTAATTGTGAGTGTCATGACTGGGTATAAAAGGAGCATCCCCAAAAGGCTCAGCCGTTTACAAACAAGCAAAGATAGGGTGAGGATCACCACTTTGTGAGCAACTGCATGAAAAAAAAGTCCAACAGTTTAAGAACAATGTTTCTCAACATTCAGTTGCAAGGAATTTACGAGATTCCGTCATCTACAGTCCATAATATAATCAGAAGATTCAGAGAATCTGGAGCACTTTCTACATGTAAGTGGCAAGGCCGAAAACCAACACTGAATGCCCGTGACCTTTAATCCCTTAGGCGGCACTGCATTAAAAACCGACATCATTGTGTAAAGGATCTTACCGCGTGGGCTCAGGAACACTTCAGAAAAGCATTGTCAGTTAACACAGTTCGTCGCTACATCTACAAGTGCAAGTTAAAAGCGGCCACATACACATGTACATTATGTGTTCTCCAGCTGAGGTGCAGCACACAGTGTGTTGGAGGAGGGAGGGGGGAAGACACACTCCACACGCCACTTGTGTGTGGGAGGGAGTGGGGGTTTGGCACAGTCACACCCATGTGTGTTGCTAGGTTACGCCACTTCCGTGTGGCACATACGTGTGGCACATAGAAACTTTTCAAAAACAGGACTAATGTGCTCGCCTGCTCTCTGCTATCGTACCAGGTGCGCGAATAGCCCCACCTTTTCTAAGTGCGCAACGAGCGGTGTTAGATGTTCGTGTGTGATACCTGGAATTTTTCCAACAATTGCCGAGAAGGGGATCGAATGAGCACGCACAGGGCATTCGCTGTCTTTCAGCTGCTTGTGAGTGCGAATGTTGTGGTGACAGGTGTACGAGGTGCTTGAGGCGGCTCTGATTTATGGCATGCAGTTCCTCCTTCGTGCGCTTGTCGGCTTCAGTCGTCTTATGTGTGAAGGGGCCCTAAGGTTAGTATACTGTGCCCTCCAAAAGTATTGGAACACTTGGTATTTCACACATTGTAATTTGTTTATGCCATGTCATGTCAAATACAAGAAATACAAAAAATATAAAGAATAAAAATTTCTAAAATGATCTTCCTCAAACTCAAACTGAAAGCAAATCTCTAAAACTTGATAAAACCTGTAAATAATAATCAGTTTTATTGCCAGTTTTCTTCAAACAAGTCAGGGGATGGAAACATGAACATATCCAAGTCACTGAATATGTCTTGGACTTTATTTACATCAATTATGAAGAAATACAAAAGTTTCTTTCACCAAAACATCAAATCTAGGCTTTCATCTCAAATGTATTTTCTGGAAAATTGTAGCTGAACTTTCAGGTCTTCTTTTTAAGAAAATCCTCCTCTACACCACTTCATCAGGAAGCTGGATTTTATAGTTTTAATTCATTTATATCAAGTTGTAGAGATTTGCTTTCTGTTTGAGTTTAAGGAAGATAACTTCAGATTTATTTATCTAAAGTTGGGTCACTGGTGTGCCACTCAGACAGCAAAATTAAGAGGTTATTTAAAAATAAGTCCTTCAAAGAGCAAAATTAAGAGGTTACACATGCAGGTTTTATATAGGGTTTTCAATGACATGACCGATTTGCTGCAGGACAGGTGCTCTCCATTCTGGATTACAAGGAGGCTGGCGCGTGATAGAAAAATGGAGAGAATGTACAGTTATTACGATGCTTTAAATCCTCTAGATAAAGCTATTTATCATGATAGATGTGTAGCAGTGTAACAGTGAACAGAGGAAAACATGGGACTTAAATACAGAGGTTAATCAAGGCGTGATACGATGCAGATGCAGGGAAGAAGGTGTGGCCGGACGAGACGAGTGGAGTAACAGGTGGGCGTGTCAGACAAAAGCAGGCAAACAGGAATGTGACAGTGACTAGACAAATGTTAAACAACTAATAAATAACGAAACCTAAAATCTAAATGTGAGCGAAACAAAACAAACAAATGAAAGAGCAGAAACACAACAACAGAAAGTAAAAGGCTGGATCGAAACTAGAAAAGAACTCAACATGTGGCTGAAGAGTAACAGATAAACTTCAAGTGACTAATGAGCTCAAAACAGAGTGACTGAACAACCGGAAAATAGGACGAAGACTAAACTGGAACAGAACTAAATAAGTGGCTGAAGTGTAACAGATAATCCTCAAAACCTAACGTGATCACACAGAATGACTAAGCAGCTAGAAAAATAAAAGCAGAGACTAAACTAGAACAGAACTTAACATGGCTGAAGAATAACATAATATAACCAAGACTAAAGTGGAAAAACAGAAAATAAACACTCAGGGTTGGACAGAAGGACAAAGAGAGGGAAACAGACGAAGAATGAGGGACAAAACCTGATTCTGGGCAGGTTCATGGCCAAAGCATGACAATGTACGTACAACTAAATCTCAAATATTTTGAAATAAATAAAATAGGTAGTTACTTTTCACATTTAAAAATTGCAAATTTGTTTTAAGGAACAAAGAAATTACAATGTTATTAAGAGAGAGAGCACAAGTGTGTGTGTGTGTGTGTGTGTGTGTGTGTGTGTGTGTGTGTGTGTGTGTGTGTGTGTGTGTGTGTGTGTGTGTGTGTGTGTGTGTGTGTGTGTGTGTGCATTTGGCCTGACACCTCCATTCTTTGTTGGTCTGAGGCTGATTTCTGGTCCTGGGACCTTGCTCTTGAGGAAATATCTCATTGACGTGTCTGCCACCTGCTGGATGGTTAATGAATGGTGGTTTGATGATGTGTGAGAAACAGAAATATATTTAAAAAATCAGACGTAAACCATTAAGTTGTGATCTGGCCCCACCACCATCATTGTTAAGTTCTACAGCTGCAATAATGTGGTTATACCTCCTCCTCCATGGATTTCGATGCAAAAATCCAAATCATATCTAGTCGTGAGCCTCCCATGGTTTCTCGCACACTATCAATGAAAACTCAGATATTCTTTTAAAGAAAACCCTTCTCTGTTCCACTCCACTATAAGGCTGTGTACTGTCCCATTTATAAAACTCTGTAGAATTACAGTCAAACCTGTGTTTGCACTCCAGCAGTAATGTGCATATGCACGACCAGGATTATAAAGCTGTGTATGTATGGAACTGTTTTGTGAATCTCAATCCACTCAACTTTTTTTCATGAATGGATGTAGACACACCCTCAAACCCATTTGCATACAACCTTATTTCATTTCAACTCCATTATGGTAGTACCCAGCTTTCACTGTGTGTTTTATGCATATCATGTTGCCTGTCTGAGTTAGAGAGAGAGAGACTGATGATATGTGCAGGCAGAGTGTACGTGCACTGTGATCTCGCTTATGTAAGGCAAATCTGACTTTTGCACTCTGTATTTAGACATTAGAACAGATTCTTGGTGGTCTAAGGTACGAGGTCTGTCCATAAAGTATCGTACCTTTTTTTTTTTTTTTTAACTATATGGATTTGATTCATATGTTTTCACGTCAGACAAGCTTGAACCCTTGTGCACATGCGTGAGTTTTTCCACGCCTGTCAGTGACGTCATCCGCCTGTGAGCACGCCTTGTGGAAGGAGTGGTCCCGCCCCGTCGTCGTATTTTCATTGTCTGGAAATGGCGGAATGATTTGGGGTTTTTTTCCATCAGAATTTTTTCAGAAGGTGTTAGAGACTGGCACCTGGAAACCATTCGAAAAATTTATCTGGCTGTCGGTGAAAATTTTACGGGCTTCACAGAGAATAAGGACTATTACTACAGCTTTAAGGATGGCCCACAATGGCACTAGGCACGCCGTGCTCCGAGCCGCGACGACAGGCACGAACCACCGGATCATTTCTAAATGGATGGCTGTGTGGAGCTGGGACCATTGTGTTCTCTTTCTCTGGTTATCACAAGAGCTGGACATCAACCATTTTCTGGCAGATTTCACTTTTAACAAGAGATTTTGTCATGGAAAGCCGCGCGGAGGCTTTGTGCGTCATGACCGATTCGCTGTTCGAGCGAGACAAAGAACGCCTCCGTATCGGCGTGCCAGAGGACAAGTTCGGATATGCCCAGCTCTCCACAATTTCTCTTATAACTCACTCGACTGGTAAGCATTGAAAGCTGAGATAGGCATGTCCGAACTTGTCCTCTGGCACGCCAAAACGGAGGTGTTCCTTTGTCTCGCTTCCAAAGCGAATCGGTCGTGACGTGCGAAGCCTCCGCGTGGCTTTCCATGACAAAATCTCTTGTTAAAAGTGAAATCTGCCGGAAAATGGCTGATGTCCAGCTCTTGTGATAACCAGAGAAAGAGCACACGACGGTCTCGCATCCACAGAGCCATCCGTTTAGAAATGGTCCGGTGGCTTGTGCCGCGTCATCGCAGCTCGGAGACCGGTGCGCCGAGCGTCCTTAAAGGGGTCCTTAAAGCTGTACTAACAGACCTTATTCTCTGTGAAGCCCGTAAAATTTTCACCGAAAGCCAGATAAATTTTTCGAATGGTTTCCAGGTGCCAGTCTCTAACAGCTTCTGAAAAAATTCTGATGGAAAAAAAAACAAATCATGCCGCCATTTCCAGACAATGAAAATCCGACGACGGGGCGGGACCACTCCTTCCACAAGGCGTGCTCACAGGCGAATGACATCACCGACAGGCGTGGAAAAACTCACGCATGCGCACGAGGGTTCAAGCTTGTCTGACGTGAAAACATATGAATCAAATCCATATAGTTAAAAAAAAATAAAAAGGTACGATACTTTATGGACAGACCTCGTACAAACACTTTCTGGCAGTATCGACATATAAGCTCTGCACCCGACCACACCTCATGCTTAGATCAACATGGCCACATGAGTGCAAATGTTATTATTTAGAGGATGTAGGTGCTGGGCAAAAAAAAAAAAAAAGACAACTGCTTTGGGTGGAAACTAGCAGTGACACTTGGTTAGGCTTTGTTCTGCATGATGAAGATAAACATTTCCAGTCAGTGCCTTATAGCATGGACTCTATGATCAATTTAGAAAGCTTTGCATACTTAACAAGGGCATTTAAGAACCACGTTCAAGATGAAGTAGGATTATGGGAGATTATGTAAACAATTAAGAAGGCCTCTCTAGAGCCACTATTGAAGATACCGGTGGTGAGCACAGTTTTCTGCTAATCCGCTAATTAGCGAAGTTAACTTTTTTGTTAGCAGATTAGCTTTTCAGATAACTTTGAAATCTATCAGCAGACCAATTAGCTTCCACTAAATTTAATTCCGCTAAAGCCTGGTTCACACGGCAAGATAATTAGGCCAATATCTGACCCAATCTTCCCCTTCCGACAATCTTAAGGACGCCCCGACAATCGTGATGACGCTAAAGATCATCTTATCAGATATTCCTGCCATGTGTGGTGTGTTAAGAGTGGTCTGATCTGCTCGGAAGGACGTTAGGAGCGCTCCGATCACAAATTAGGGATATTCAACATGTTGGATTGTCTTGGCCGAATATCGCAGCATGTGTGGTGTCCTCCGTCCACAAACGAGCACGAATCCTGCTAAATCTGACGTGCAGCCAATCAGAAAGCGAGGTAACGGATGCAAATCTAAAATCAAAACAGCTGTTATGGCTTACCAGAAGTCCGTTGATCATGCTGTCTCCACTCCTTTAAAGAACACCTTTTCTTTTTGTATTGGTTTTTTTCCCTCTGTTGTAAATCGTCCACAAAGTATCTCTGTTTGTTTACTCTGAAGTCACATTTAATCTCGAGAGATTTTGAGAGGTTTCCTGTCTGACCTGGGAATGTTCATGTGTGAAATCTGTTCATGTGTGGCATTGGTGTCCTTAATGTGTGGCTGCACACCACACACTGTTAGATCTATGATTTTTTTTTTATCTCCACGTGTGGTCTCTCAGGTTTTGGAAGCCTACAGACAATTTTAAAATCCTGGCGTGTGAACCAGGCTTATCAGTCTGCTAACATCTTTGTAAACCCTACAATCATACATGTTAGTTCCTGTCTGTTGCGTGTTTTGCAACAGTCAGACCACTGTGAGGAGCTCGGCCCTCCCCAGCAGAAGGGGGAGGCAGACTGATGGCTGCTGCAAAAAAAAAAAAAAAAAGAAGAAGAAGAAAATGTGTCATTTACTTTCCACATGCAACGACACAGACGTGGTAGGAGACATGAAAAGCAAGTCATTTATAAACAAAACTAATTCCGGAGAGTTTATTGACATTAACGACAACTCTGTCACTTTTACAAAGTGAAAATATCGCACATATCTTTTAAAGTAATGCACTAATTCTGAAGGTTTGAATGTTAACAGACACACGTGCCAAAAGGCATTATGGGAAATGAGTCTCTTCTCAATCACTTCCCATCACAACTGCCATCTACTAGATGAGAGTATGAATAGCGACCAACGTGTGATCATTGGTCGCTATTTGTTGCACTGAATCAGAATTTTCAGTTTTGCAAATGCCTTTTTTTTTACAAATGAAAAAAATTACATATTTACAAATACACATTTATTTGTAAAAGCCAACAGACATGTTACAGTAACTTTGTTGGTTTTTACAAATAAATAAACTAACCAGTGATTAAGAGGAGACTTATTTCCTTCCTTATTATAATGCCTGTGATTTTTTTTCACCTCGTAAAAATAACAGAGATGCCATTAATGTCGATAAACTGTCTGGAATTAGTTTTATTTCTAAAAGTAACCATGAGTGAAAAGTGCCTTGCTTTTCATGTCTTCTGCCACATGTCTGTGTTGTTGTATGTGGAAAGTAAATGGCACTTCTTTACAGCAGCGGGCAGGGTGAATAAAGACAAAAGCTCTGGCTTGTTGTTTGTTTTGGGTTTATGATTGCTTTTGATTTTATTCAGAAGCCTTGGCGGTGCTTAAACACAAAACCGGCTTATCAATAGCCGACAGTGTACAGAGTCAGTACTAAAAGTTAGCAGTTTTTTTTGTGGCTTATTGGTTTAGCATTATAAAAATTAACTTTTCAGTTAGCGGATTAGCATTTATCAAAGCTAACTTTTTGGTTAGCTGTGCCCACCACTAGAAGATACTGAACTTGTGCTAGTCAGCAGCTGTTTGCACTGACTAGGACATATTGTTAGTGTAACAGACTTTCTGATGTCTTTGCTTTATTTATTTCCTTTATTTACTGTGAAGCTGCACAGGGTTAATGTTGGCACTGTTGTGTTGCCGTAGGCGGGAGGCAAGGAGCAAAGGGCTCCTGTTTTGTGTGTGTGCGGGGCTGCGCGCGGAGACGTGCAATAAAGGAGCCACGCTATTGCTGCGCTCGAGCAGTCCACAGTTGTCCCGTCTCCTTTTTTAAAAATATTTCACGCCTGTCAAGAACCCACAGAGGAGCCGCTACATTGGTGGCAGCGGTGGCCGCTTGTGCAGGTTGTTGCATGTGTTGGCGTTCGTGCTGAACTGTTATTTTGAGTTTTGACCTTGTTAGCTAGTGCTTCAGTTTAGCTAGCCTGCTAACGAATGCGGTGCTTCTGCGACATGTGGTTTGGGGACGAGGACCCGTCAAAGCCTTATACGGCGTGGACCACCAGGAGCTCACTTGGTGGAGAAGTTAGAGTGGACCTGCCTGCTCCTTTTGCTGGTGATGGGAGCCAGAGCTTTCACAGCTGGGTACGGCAGCTGGAGGTAGCCATCGGGGCGACATCTGTCGGCAGAGACTGTAATGATGAATTGGCGCGCATTCTGCCTACTCGCCTCAGTAAGTCGGCCTTTCTGCTGTGGGACAGTTTTCCTGACGTGGTGAAGAGAGATTATTCTGCTGTTAAAGATAAGCTCGGGTCAGCATTTGGGCAGAGACAGCTCTTGGACCGCTTCAGAGACAGCCTTTCTGCTCGAGTGTGTGCTCCGAGGGAGAGCCTGGAGGTGTATGCAGCGGATGTGAGCCGCCTGGTGGCGGAAGCGTTCCCAGACTACGGCAGCAATGCACAGTGAGAAGAGAAGTTTCGGCGTTTCTTGGCCGGCCTAGATCCAGCGTTGAAAGCTAAGTGCCTGGAACAGGGCGCAACAGACATTGATGAGGCCCTGACTGTGGCCGAGCGCTGTGAGAATGCCAGGGTGGCACTACAGAGAGACGGTGGGAGTTCAAGCACAGGTGTTTACCTGGGTCAGAGTGCAACTGTCCAGTCTGTGTCTGTGACGGATGGCCTTCAGAGGGCCGTGGAGAGGTTAAATGAGGACATGTGTGTAATGAGAATGGAAATGAGGGAGTTGTACGGAGAGAATCAGAGACTGAGAGCCAGAGATGCCAACAGGATGGATCGTGGTCCTCGCTCTTCATCTGGGGGGCGCTGTAGCTGTGTCTGTGGGGAGTCCGGATGTCAATCCAGAGGGTCTGAGGACAGACGCTTGGGACGCTTTCCCAACTGCCCGCCTCATGACTATCCTCGCGACAGAGGTTTTTCTCCAACAGCCAGGCCATCCTGGGGCAGGAGTCCCAGTCCTGGTTGGAGGTCCCGCAGAGAGGAGGAGCCGAGGAGATGCGGTGTGCGTTTCTTTCCACAACAAGCATCTGTGAAAGGAGGTCACCAGGGAAACGGACAGTAGCTGGGGTTGAGGCCCGGCTGCTCATCACCTCTTGGGGTGTCCAATTCAGGTCCGGAGGCTGCCTACTCCCTGTCAGGGAGCGACTCTGAGCTCCGGGCCCGGCAACAGGAGGACCCAGATATTAGCACCATAGTGGGGTTGTTGGAATGGAACGCGGCTAAACTACCTCGTCGGCTACTCAAGAGGTCCTCTGCCAAACTGAGGAAACTTGGAACAGATTTTAGCCGCCTATCAATGGTAGGTGGACTGCTGTGTCGGACTGTGCGGCTGACAGCATCTGGGGAGGACCAAATTCAGGTGGTGGTCCCCTCATCTATGGTGCCTGAGCTCCTGCGACAATTACATGGGGAGCCTACGGCGGCCCACTTCTCGGCGGAGCGAGTGTGGGAGACGGCCCGACAGTCTTACTATTGGCCCTTCATGTTGAGAGACATCAGACGCTGGTGCGAGCAGTGTGAGGCCTGCCAGACCCACTGGTGCCCTGTTCCCAGACCGAGAGCACCTATGGGGGGGTCTCAGGCAGCCCGTCCACTACAGAGGGTGGCGGCAGACATTTTGGAGTTACCTTTGACCTCCAGGGGGAACAGATACGTTCTAGTGGTGGAGGATTACTTCTCCAAATTTGTTAATCTGTACGCCCTGCCAAATCAGACAGCGCAGATGTTGGCTCACTGCCTGATTGAGGATTATGTGTTGGTGCATGGGGTCCCTGAAGTCCTTCACAGTGATCAGGGCCGCCAGTTTGAGGCAGAAGTGATTCAGAGCCTGTGTCAGCGATTGGGCATGAAGAAAACACGCACCACAGCATATAACCCCAAATCTGATGGCATGGTGGAGCGTCATAACAAGACTCTGATTGATCAACTGGCTAAAATGCTGCTGTCGCATGGGGGTGAATGGGACTCGTATGTGAAGCAAGTGGCTTTTGCCTACAACACTTCTAAGCATTCCAGTACCCAGTTCACCCCCTACTTTCTCATGCACGGGCGTGAAGCGCGGGTTCCAGCTGATGTGCATGTACCATCAGGTATTCGAGACTGCGGGGGCGCGGGGATGCAGGCGGAGTATGTGTCGTCTATGGCAGAGAGGTTGAAGTCTGCATTCGGCTTGGCTCGGCTCAATTTGGCAGAATCTCATGATCGGCAGAAACTGTACTACGACGAAAGTGGCTGTCACCGCGCCTATGGTGTGGGTGCACTGGTGTGGCTGAATAATCCCACTGAAAACCGAACCAAGTTAGCGCCACACTGGAAAGGCCCCTATCAGATTGCTCAGGTGTTAGCTTCAGGTGGGGAAGATGCCCTGACATACCGCATTGTTAACCCTCTGGACTCGATGGAACGAGCCCAGGTTGTTCACCATGACAGACTCAAGCCATACACTCTGCCGCTGCCGAAGCATACGCCTCCTGCTGCTCCTCTGGCCTGCAGTCCCATCCGGCCAGTCGTCAAGGTCCCGGATTTGGAGGGTCAGTCTCAGGCTGCAAGTGGAGATTACGGACTCTGGGGGGATTTGGGGGCATCGGGGCCCACTCGATCTTGTGGGGGAAGAGAGGTACGACCTCCGGCGCACCTCAAAGACTTTATTAGGTTTTAAGTCCTGTGCAGTGCATTTGTTATGATTTTACAGTGATTGGTGGATGCTAATTACATCCGATTATTCGGGAGTCTGTTATACTGTTTTTTGTTGATGTTATTGTTTGTTTGTTATGATGTATGTTCTTTGTTTACAGTGGTACCAGAAACGAGGACGTTTCATGTTGAGGGTGGGACGTGTGTAACAGACTTTCTGATGTCTTTGCTTTATTTATTTCCTTTATTTACTGTGAAGCTGCACAGGGTTAATGTTGGCACTGTTGTGTTGCCGTAGGCGGGAGGCGAGGAGTGAAGGGCTCCCGTTTTGTGTGTGTGCGGGGCTGCGCGCGGAGACGTGCAATAAAGGAGCCACTCTCTTGCTGCGCTCGAACGGTCCACAGTTGTCCCGTCTCCTTTTTTTTTTTTTAATATTTCACGCCTGTCAAGAACCCACAGAGGAGCCGCTACATTAGAATGACAAATGAGAGACCAGGTAAAGTGTTCCTGTATGGTGAGTTGGCCAGTGGAACTCACACAACATGACACCCTAAAATGTGATACAAGGACATCTCTAAAAGTGGTCTGAAATGTGGTGGAATGGAGAAGCAAAGTTCATGAACAAACTGAATAGAGACAATTGATACAAACTATCTGTGGGAAAGTAAATGAAAAGAGACAAAATGAATATGAATGAAGAGATTATAAAATCAAATCAACCACAATAGACATTTCGTGACTAAAATATTAACACTTGCCTCATTCTGTGATGCGTTAACACTCACATCGGGTAAATGCGTATATACAGTGCACCCAGAAAGTATTCACAGCGCTTCACTTATTCCACATTTTGTTATGTTACAGCACTATTCCAAACTGGAGGGAATTAATTTTTTTCCTCAAAATTCTGCACACAACACCCCACAATGACAATGTGAAAAAGGTTTTTGAAATTTTTGCAAATTTATTCAAATAAAACAAAAAACTAAGAAATTACATGGACATATTCACAGGCTTTGCCATGAAACTCAAAATAGAGCTCAGGTGCATCCTGTTTCCACTGATCATCCTTGAAATGTTTCTACAGCTTAATTGGAGTCCAACTGGGGTAAATTCAGTTGGTTGAACCTGATTTGGAAAGGCACTCTTGGGATAATTCAGGGGTCTTCAGTGGCCTTGCTGTCCCCTGTCTCTCTTATCCCGCACATCCATTGATTTGAAAGAAGGTTTTGACCAGTTATTTAAGTTTGAACATAATTACTCTGAGGGCTAGACCACCACTCAGAGATTTAATAAACAGAATCTAAATGTCACAGAGTTTAACAGAATGCGTGAGATCATACCCAGAAGTTCTGAGGGTCCCAGAAGCTGCGAGCTTCCAACCACAACACTGCTGGTGTTCCAGCAAGCTGACAGCAAGGAGGAACCCTGAATAGTGGGCTGGGCTTTGTGTTATACCCTATGCTAATACAATGTTTTTATGCTAAACTTGAGCATTGTCCTTCATCTGAGTGGGCTTGATCCCTCTATTTCATGGCATGGTCCTGCCCACATGTGCTGTGTAGTCTTCTTTTCTTCCTTTTTCTCCTGAAGTGACACCTGTTCTTAAACTGATAAGAAATTGTTTTGGGGCAAAAACTGCTAGCTGAAGTACTGTCAGCAAGTCACATCATGCGGTTCTACCACAACAATATTTGCACATTTCAAAATTGCACAACCTTCTGACAAACAAGTCTAATCATACCCACGTATCAAGTTTAGTCTCCTTCTCTGACGGTTTGCGGTCAGTACTGGCATCCTGTTCCATATGCTGTTTGCAACATATGGATGTTTCTCAATATATCTTCAAGGCCTCACCGAAACTGGGACACATCACATTTACACAACCTGGTCTCATGGCAAGTCGTGATTCAGCAGCACAAAATATACATTAATCTATTGGTTCATGATATTGTGACGAAAAGTGCCTCATTTACGTCACGGTAGCACAAATTCATTCTAATTCATTCTGTGATGGCTGCATGAAATTAAAAGTGAAGCGGGCGGGGTGGGGTGGTTATGGTTAGGGTGGGGGGAAGAGTAAGATTAGGTTATGGTTAAGGTTGTTGGGTAAGTGAATGCACGGACCCACGTTAGGGGGTGTAAATGAGCGGTCAATAGGATACGAATAAATCACAATTTATTATGAAAAGGTGCAAACAAGGTTTCAAATATGCAAAGTCCAATTTAGTAATAAATGGCAACACGTGGGCAGGCCCAAGGGTAGGAGACGCCTATCCAGAGAAGAGCCGGGACCCACGTAGTCCCACCGCCAGCCAGAGGTCCGCAATCCACCACAACCGCCAAGACCTGAAACCCCAGGTGGCCACCGTTCAAGGCTGTTAGACCGGTACTGCTGGCAGGAGCAAAAACAGATTAACGTGGGTGTGTTTACACCCAGCAAACAGTCAGCAAACACAGTAATCCTCCTGCGGGAAAAATCCAATAACTCCCAGAGTGCAGAGGAAAACTTGAAAACGTGCAGTGTCAATTGTTATACTTAGTAAATAAGAAGTGAGGAGTGGAGACGCCAGCTCCTCCAAACTTCCAACAAACCCACCTACAAGCTGCAAATATACAAGTCACAACTGCAAAGACTTCAGTAACAATCAATGTGCGTATGGCACAAAAGGCTGAGTTGGTTTACCTGTGAGGTATGCTGATAACTTGGCAGAGTTATGGTGTCTCTCCCAGGCTTTTATGGTGTGGATGATGATGATGAAAAACAGCTGACAGCCTAACGGCGCACCTGGTGGTGCCAAAAGAGGCCAACAGGCCAGTGCGCCCTCTTCAGGGCAAAAAGGTGCCTGCATGGCAGGGCACCATCTGGTGGTGGGCCAGCAATACCTCCTCTTCAGCGGCCCACACAACAAAGGTTAGGGTCGGGGTAGGAGTAGGGTTAGGAATAGTGAGTTAAAAAAACACCCCGTCACGAAAATTTGACTCATGTTGTCACAGGAGCACGAAAAAAAAGGGCTGCATTTACAACACTTTGAAAAGTAAATCATCTTTATAACAGCTAAACTAATACTTGAAGCAAAAGCAAATCTTAAAACAAAAGCAAATGTAATCCTAAACATAACATACCTTTAATTTGGTACACACAATACACAATTCAAAAGCATACAAACATATATTTCAAAAGTACTTGTACATATAGATATCATGTAATTAACCTTAGCTGTTGATAACATGTTTAATAAGCATTGATAAATATTGATCACTATGAGCATATAGCAATATATTCTTCAACAGCAACAAGCTCTATTAATATATAAATGATCACTTCCAGACATTAGAACACACTCATAAATGTAACAATATATTCTTGGCTCAATAAAAGATAAAGAATAATAGGATGATTCTGAATGGGGGGAAAAGCACAAATGGTTAATGCATATTTAGCACATTTAGGATATATTCCTTCAGCACAAACCTGTCTACATATATAAGGTCCCACAGGTGACAGTGCATGTCAGAGCACAAACCAAGCATGAAGTCAAAGGAATTGTCAATAGACCTCCGAGACAAGATTGTCTCAAGACACAAATCTGACACCTCTACTCTGTGTTGGACTAATTTACAACATTAGACTTGTGGCCAGTAGTGACGGCCTGTTGGAGGGTAAAAGTTACCACATTGGAATGCAGAAACAAGACGTGCAAACACAGTAGACTGAGCACTCAGATATTACATACAGGACCTTCATTGTGGTATTTATGTCCATCTACTGAAAGTGAAAGTCAGAATTCTGACTTTCATCCCCATCAGATCTTTGTGATGTCATAAGGAATAAGGTTTTAAAAAGAAAGCAATTATTTATGAAAGCAATAGATGGAAACATTTGAAGGCAAATTCAGTTGAGTAACAGTTGTTTTAGACATGCAGACCTTGGCTCCTACTTGTAAACAAGTCAGAGTTTCAATATCTGCAAACACATCTTACAGTTTGACATTCATGTCTCTGGGAGTTCAACCCTGAGGTCAAGAGCCACAAGGGAAGAGCTGATGGAGTCATGAGGTCAGTGGACAGAGGTGTCTGGACGTGCTGCTCATGAAAACGACCCACAACATGCACCTATTTGAACTGGAATTCAGCAAATAATGTCAAACTATATAAATAAATTAAAATCACATTTTTGAATCATGCAGGCTGCAGGATGCAAAGAGCTGATGTGCTCCAAGTCTCAGGCAGGTGGCATCATCATGCTCGTGTGAGGGATCAGCTTTGTTTCAGGTTTCAGTCCTGATAGTCAGAAACAGCAGGAACTCACACTTAATATTTATACATGACATAACTTAGAGGAAGGTGGATGAGTATTTATTTATTTTAACATAGTTATTGTTAGAAAGCAGCAGTCTGTGTTTGTAAAGAGGAACGTGTGGAGGAGACACTGGAAATTCTTTAACTGGTAGATTTCAACAAACCAGTTTGCATCACATTAAGTGACACTTCTGACAAATGTGTGACTTTTAGAACGAGTTGCACTAAGCTGGTGCACCGCGATGCTGTAGCTAGTGGTAACAGTGCACGGCAAGTTTGGTGTTTAGCTCGAACCAGGGGTGTTGGGGGTGTTTGTGGATGGACTTTGTCAAAGTCATGGATCATGAGGTTTAATCCTTCAAGGTCATCCACACTCAGGTCTAGACCCAAGTACTGGAGGTATTTCAGCAGTCTCTCCACCCTGTAGTGTGAATAGTTACGATGCGTAATCCTGACAGAAATCAGAGTTCACATGCTTTTTTCTGATGGACTGGGTCAAACTTGGTCACTGAACCCAGTGGACAGAAACAGCACATTTTTCCTAAGTCCACACTAACAAAGTGATTATTTGGGTATGACTCTGTCCCCAACTAATGTAGGGGAAACTGGGGCACAGTGAATCACGGGGCACAGTGATTCAGTAGCTATATCTACAAAACTACATACATTGTATATTTGCAGTAGTTATGCCATATTGTGCATAAACACATCCCCCTTATAAATTAGTGCTTTGCTTTTGGATACATTAAGGGTAAAACTAAGTAGCAAGTGAAGTCAGTTTTTTCCTATCAAAAGTAAATTTTGTGGATGTCAGTGTCTTCGTATTTATTTCTCACAACAGAGAAAAGGTAGCCCCAAAAAATTGTTATTAATGAGAAGACTACTCCATCCAACTGATGAGCATGTGTTATGTCTTGTCCAGACTATCAACTATTTGATAACATGACTCGTGTGTCACATGCACCCGGGGCACAGTGAACTGAGGCACAGTGAATCAGTCTAGAAAGTGATTTACTAAGCCCCAGTATCAAGTGGATGACAAACATTACTTGTTGAAGCTTATACATTTATTTTTCCATGAATTATTTCTATAATCTGTGTATATGAGCAACTGTTTTCACATTTTAACAGAAATTATAACAGTTGTATTTATAATAGTGTCTAAAGGACTTATATCACTATATAAGACACTCACACATTACATAGCTGGTTTGCTGGATTATAGTTTGTATATGCATCAGCATATATTTAATAATTTTGAAGAAATCTTTATAATCATGTACTTTTCATTATATTTTAAGCTGATTCACTGTGCCCCATGAGTTAGTGTCTGGGGCACATTGAATCAAAAATTTTTTAATTTATTTTAAACACCTGTAAATTACACTTGGGGAGAAATAAATAACACAACCTTATAAACAATAACTTGCTGTATTAAATCCACAATAGAATGACCTAGGCAGCACGGTGGCTTAGTGGTTAGCACTGTTGCCTCACAGCGGGAAGGTCATGGGTTCAGTTCCCGCCTGTGGCCTTTCTGTGTGGAGTTTGCATGTTTTCCCCGTGTTTGCATGGGTTTCCTCCGGGTGTTCCAGTTTCCTCCCACATTCAAAGACATGTGGGTTAGGTGGATTGGAATCTTTAAATTGTCCGTAGGTGTGTGAGTGGGTGTGAAGCAGGGGTGGTGGCCAAGTGGTTAATGCGCTTGGTTTCAGTTCAGAAGGCTCCAGGTTCAAATCCCACCCCTGCCACATTTCTCCATGTAATGTGGAGTTGCGTCAGGAAGGGCATCCGGCGTAAAACCTGTGCCAATTCAACATGCAGATCCACCTTGGATTTGCTGTGGCGACCCTGAGTGCAAACAAGGGAGCAGCCAAAGGGACTTACTTTTGTGTGAGTGGGTGTGAATGTGTTTGTTTGTCTGTTTGTAGCCCTGTAACAGACTGGCGTCCTGTCCTGGGTGTACCCTGCCTCGCGCTCTATGATTGCTGGGATAGGCTTCAGCCCCCTGCGACCCTTAATTGGACTCAGCGGTTGAAGATGAGTGTGTGTGTGTGTAGAATGACCTAAGCCTATGCATAATGTGTCTATGCTGCCACAAAACAAGATTTCTGATCCACTGTGCTCCCCCACAGCTGATTGTGTGATTATCTGTAAGAAACTGAAGTGAAACTTTAAAAATCTATTTGTTAATCATCATCTGAGTGTGTACTGTGCTGGGTTTGAAAGAACTGCGTGAAATGCCGGCACCCTGTCACTCCCATGGTTTCATAATGTATGCATGTCCATCTACTGTATGACATGTAATTCTGCCTCACTTTGAGGTTTTTCTATCTTGTCCAGCAGACAAAGCAGCCGGCAGGCTATGTTAGGAAGACCTCAGGTGACGTCCTCTCAAGGCAAACCTTATCCATACCTCACGAGAGGACCTGATTCCAGGCAAAAAAAAACACACCCCAGCTCACTACTCTGTCGCAATGCATTTCTATGTGTGTCTGACTGACTGCTGCCCAAAACTTCAAAACATGTTTACATCCACAACTTCGTATGTTTGGAGCTGGTCTGCATGGACATGGAATTCTTTCTGGAAGATGTAAAACACTGGAAATGTCCATAAAATAATGTTTTGAAGAAAACAGTAACAGGCGTGGCACAAACTGTATGGACACAACTGCAAACTCACCCACCTGATAGAGTTCAAAAGAGGTTTAATGGGTACCACAGGCAGGAGGTTGGTACACGTGTACAGCATGGCAGAGGTAGCAGACAGGCAAGACGCAGAGGCGTAGTCAATAAACAGGCACAGGTCAAAATACACAGTGTTTGGGCTATCAGAGGCAAGACAAACTTGAGGTAAAAATAAAAGGTAAGGTCAAAATACCGACAAGCAAAACAGGACAAAACTAAGCAAGGGACGGAGGCTGGAAAGTGACATGAAATCAACAATCTGGCAGTGAGCTCTGAGACTGTGAGGGTTTAAACAGGGAGCAGACTAATCCAGCTGAGATGAGGTGCAGGTGTGTAAGGGTCTGGAAGGGGGTGTGGCCAGAGTACACAAAGGTAAGTGCAAGAGAGTGCAGTGAGAAGAAAAACAAAGTGGACTGGGGCAAGATAATGATTGACAGAAAAAAAAAAAACAGTGAAAAAAGTGATGTGCTCAACAAACAATAATTAAGGTGAACAAAACAAAAAGGGGAAAACTAGTAAATAACGTGACTACAGTAAAAGGCGGGAAACAAGAAGATCAGTGATCATAATCAAAACTAAAACAGGACAGATACGGATTGAAATATAAAAGGAAATGCAAAAACCGATAATGAGGTGACAACGTAAACTAAGACTACACTGAAAATAAAAGAACAGAACAACACAATCAGACACTACAGACTAATACCATAAAAAAATGAACTAACTGATAAACAGTGAATGTAATAAATAACAAACGGAAAATAATCAGATGAGTGTTGTGAAAGTGTCGTGACACGGACCCACAACAGGGGGCGTTAATGAACGGACAATGGATAAGCCAAAAATAACAATTTAATGTTGTGAATCGCACAACGACGTACAGACAATAACAATATGGTGGACTGTCAATCATACACCAGGTGACGTGTGGGCAGGCTCGACGATAGAAGACGCCTGGCGAGAGAAGAGCCGGATCCCCACACAGCTTCCACCACCAACGGAGCTGAAGAACACCGCAGCCGCCAAGCCCTGCGCCCCAGGTGGCCGCTGTCTTCAGCAGTCAGACCCGGTACTGCTGGCAGAGAACAGAGACAGTCCTGATGAGTGTGAGTTCGCACACTCAATAATCCCACAGTCAGTGTTTAGTTAGGAGGGAGCACCTCCACCTCCAATCACACACTCGTGCAGCTACTGTTTCACCACTTATTTGGTTTGGGGTGTGAGGCGAAGCCGTCGCTGATCACACCAAACGCCAATCCCACAGATAAGGACACACCAGGAAAACGGCTGCAAAGAAGTTCAGATTAATACTCAATGTTTTGAGTCAGCAGAGAAAATTACCTGAATGGTAGCTGATTTCTCGGCGGGGAGGTGGAGTTGCAGTCCGGCCTTTATGGTGGTGGTGATGAGTAGTGGATGAGTGACAGCTGGTATGGATGATGTGTGACAGCTGTCACTCCTGGTCGCTCCGACGCCCTCTCGTGCTTGAAGCCCGCACTTCAAGCAGGGCGCCATCTTGTGGTGGTGGGCCAGCAGTACCTCCTCTTCGGCGGCCCACACAACGAGAAGCACTTGAAGATAAATGATAACCAAAACCAGTGACTAAAATGTGAAAAACAGAATTAATTAAGACTAAAGCAACATACAAAACCAAGAGTGAAAGCAAATAATAAACAATAAAGCAAAACTAAATACGTGGCAAAGAAAGGATAGACAGAGACTAAATGAAACAAAACCAATCATAACTGAAGCAAGACCATGGGAACCTGACATAATATAAATAAAACACTGAAGATTCAGAACCTGGAGAACCCAAAACCTAGGACATGAACCCATCATGGGCAGGAGCATGACAAATAGGACCAAAAGTTGTTTTTTTTTAAGGAAAATGAACTCCTGTCACATGTTTTTCAGCCACTACATTTTCACCTGATTTCAGTGTTTTTCAGCTTCATATTTTATTAGATCTATAATTACTTTCAGTGTTTTTCCCATACATACAAAGTACAACAAAAGGTAAGGTGAAAGCCTTTGAGTGCAAATATAAACCTGAGTAAACCACACGCAGACTTGAAAAGGTCTGGAGAAGAAAGAAAATAAACATAAAATTTAACACATATATATATATATATATATATATATATATACTCAACAAAAATATAAATGCAACACTTTTGGTTTTGCTCCCATTTTGTATGAGATGAACTCAAAGATCTAAAACTTTTTCCACATACACAATATCACCATTTCCCTCAAATATTGTTCACAAACCAGTCTAAATCTGTGATAGTGAGCACTTCTCCTTTGCTGAGATAATCCATCCCACCTCACAGGTGTGCCATATCAAGATGCTGATTAGACACCATGATTAGTGCACAGGTGTGCCTTAGACTGCCCACAATAACAGGCCACTCTGAAAGGTGCAGTTTTGTTTTATTGGGGGGGGATACCAGTCAGTATCTGGTGTGACCACCATTTGCCTCATGCAGTGCAACACATCTCCTTCGCATAGAGTTGATCAGGTTGTCAATTGTGGTCTGTGGAATGTTGGTCCACTCCTCTTCAATGGCTGTGCAAAGTTGCTGGATATTGGCAGGAACTGGTACACGCTGTCGTATACGCTGGTCCAGAGCATCCCAAACATGCTCAAAGGGTGACATGTCCGGTGAGTATGCCGGCCATACAAGAACTGGGACATTTTCAGCTTCCAAGAATTGTGTACAGATCCTTGCAACATGGGACCGTGCATTATCCTGCTGCAACATGAGGTGATGTTCTTGAATGGCACAACAATGGGCCTCAGATCTCGTCACGGTATCTCTGTGCATTCAAAATGCCATCAATAAAATGCACCTGTGTTCTTCGTCCATAACAGACGCCTGCCCATACCATAACCCCACCGCCACCATGGGCCACTCGGTCCACAACATTGACATCAGAAAACCGCTCACCCACACGACACCACACACGCTGTCTGCCATCTGCCCTGAACAGTGTGGACCGGGATTCATCCGTGAAGAGAACACCTCTCCAGCGTGCCAAACACCAGCGAATGTGAGCATCTGCCCACTCAAGTCGGTTATGACGACGAACTGGAGTCAGGTCGAGACCCCGATGATGACGACGAGCATGCAGATGAGCTTCCCTGAGACGGTTTCTGACAGTTTGTGCAGAAATTCTTTGGTTATGCAAACCGATTGTTTCAGCAGCTGTCCGAGTGGCTGGTCTCAGACAATCTTGGAGGTGAACATGCTGGATGTGGAGGTCCTGGGCTGGTGTAGTTACACGTGGTCTGTGGTTGTGAGGCTGGTTGGATGTACTGCCAAATTCTCTGAAACGCCTTTGGAGACGGCTTATGGTAGAGAAATGAACATTCAATACACGAGCAACAGCTCTGGTTGACATTCCTGCTGTCAGCATGCCAATTGCACGCTCCCTCAAATCTTGCGACATCTGTGGCATTGTGCTGTGTGATAAAACTGCACCTTTCAGAGTGGCCTTTTATTGTGGGCAGTCTAAGGCACACCTGTGCACTAATCATGGTGTCTTATCAGCATCTTGGTATGGCACACCTGCGAGGTGGGATGGATTATCTTAGCAAAGGAGAAGATTTAGACTGGTTTGTGAACAATATTTGAGGGAAATGGTGATATTGTGTATGTGGAAAAAATTTTAGATCTTTGAGTTCATCTCATACAAAATGGGAGCAAAACCAAAAGTGTTGCGTTTATATTTTTGTTGAGTGTATATACGAGGGCTGTCAATAAAGTTACGGTCCTTTTTATTTTTTTCAAAAACTATATGGATTTCATTCATGTTTTTACGTACGCGACGCTCCGCCACAGGAAAAACACCTCTGTTGAAAGCCTTAAGGACAAGTTGGAACATGTCCTGCCTGTTAAACAATTTCTCATATACTCACTCAAAAATTTTGATCAAACAACGCGCCAGTCTCTCAGCAACTTCTCAGACAAAGGAATTCCGACGAGGGGCTGGACGACTCCTCCCACAAGGAGTGCTCACAGGCGAATGACGTCACCGACAGGCGTGGAAAAACTCACACATGCGCACGAGGGTTCAAGCATGTCTGACGTAAAAACATATGAATGAAATCCATATAGTTTTTGAAAAAAATAAAAAGGACCGTTACTTTATTGACAGCCCTCGTATATATATATATATATATATATATATATATATATATATATATATATATATATATATATATATATATATATATATATATATATATATATATATATATATATATATATAAAGAGAAAGGTATGTACAAAACTGTGGATACTTCAGTGACACATGGATATTGCACATTAACAAATGTGTAATATCCATGTGTCACTCATCCCTGTCTATGGAATAATACTTGAAAAATAAAAATGTCTTTAATGAACACTGCCTACATAAACAGATTTATGAATAGTATATAGTCTGTAACAAAATGCAGTATACACCATCACAGAAAAATGAGAAACCAATATGACCTGTGTTGCATTATTTAGTTAAATCTTTTATGTTTAATAATCATGTCATCTCTGCAGGAACTTCACCGTCATGAATGTTTTTTGGAATAGGAATGTAACTTTGACAGTATTTACCTTTGGGGTAGTGGATCAGTGAGGAGCTTGAATGGAACTGGGCAGTCACACTCATCTCAAACAAACTTGTACATTCTAACGACGCTTTTCACACAGCCAAGATCAACGTGTCCAGCATGTATACTGTTCTATGGTATACATGCTAGTGCTACATCAGATTAACCTTCTCCATAACCTCACAGCTTTCTACCTTCCTGCCCTCTTCCATTCCTACATTCCTAATTATTCTGGCAAACACAGCTGCTTAAGCCCCTTTCGCACCGGGCTTGCATACAGTCATGTTGTTTATGCGTATGGAGTATGCTAGAAAATTGGCATAGTCCTTATGTAGGCTGTTGTGTGATTGTGTTTCTCACCTTGCTTTCAGTTACTTACTGCCACTCAGTGGTGGGCACACTTCCGATAATCATCGAAAATAATGTTTTCATTATCGGATTATCTTTTTAGATAACTTTAAAAAACATTATCAGACTAATTATTTTGTGATAAATTTTTGTCCAGTAATTTTTAGACCAATAACATGGTAAATAAAGCTGAACAGCTACAAACATTTATAAAATTTAAAATCAGTTGAGCACCTACCTGTTAAATGTTTCGTAGCTGATGTGTAGTTCTACCCTCTGCAAAATAGAGAAGAGTTGCATCAAGAAGAAACCGCTCTATCCTCTGCAGGAAAAAGAGAACTGGTCCCCCCAAAAAACTCATTTCTTTAAACCCCAATATCACCCAAGTCATCCAGAGGCCTACATTTTTAACTTATGGTTCAACTTTTAACCAAACTAATTTCAGACAAGTTATTTAAATTAACGTCATGTCTGAAGTTTCATAAAGTGAAAATATCAGATATATGTATTAGTTTTAAGGTAATGTGCTAATTTTTACGGTTTTAGTGTGGATATATGCTGTGTCCAGGTGCATTATGGGTGATAGGGTAATCTCAGTACGATCACGACATAAGAAATGCATTTTAAACACTCTGATCAGGCTCTACGGACAACAGCATTAAACTCTAGTGCCTAAAACTCTCATGAATATATTCTCTGGTTTTATAGACGTTATTGTTTCTGCGTTTATTAAATTCCACGCATCTTAATGCAGCAGACACGGATTATCTGGAATTTTGTTTTGGCAAGTTTTCAAGGTCTCTACTGCCATCTACTGGCCAGTAGTGTTCATGGCAGTATTGGCCCTGAAGCTGGGCTGATATATTTTCAATCACTGTATTCGGCTACAGCTCAAACTGTACCACAGAACCGCATGGTGTAAAAGTTCAGAGCGCACGATTTATGTTCTCACACACGTATGTTCAAAAACCACACGTCAAACTCATGTTTCCAGAAGCAAAACATAAACAGAAGCTTTTTTTCAAACTTAATTTACAAAAACTCTCGATGGGAGTACGGAACCCGGGAGAGATCACTTAAAGTGATATTTTTTTCTGGCCATGATCAATTGTGTGCATGTTTTCCTTTAATTGAGCCCACAAATTAATAAAACGTGCTCTCAAATTAATAAAACGTGCGCACATTTTCCTGGCCGTGATAATTCATGCACACGTTTTCCTTTAATTGAGCCCTCAAATTAATAAAATGTGTGAACATTTTCCTTTTGTTCAAAATGAACTTCATAATATGACCTAAATTGTCATCCTCACCATGGTAAGACGCTTCGCCCTCAGCATCCTTTTTAATGTGCTTAAACTCCAGATGATGTCATGCTGGGCAGCTGGAGTTCTCTGTATGTCCTTGTGCACCCAAACCATGATGATACACTCTGACCAGATCCATTTCTAATGGGGAAATGTATTACACTGTCTCCTGGTTTGTTGGCTATTAGCCAACATTTATGTATCAAGACAATATTGAGTGCACGTTTTACAAATTGTGGCCACGTTTAAGTAGATCGTGCCCTTGTTTTACTCAAACGATGCTTAAAACATGCGCACAATATCATAAACGTTGCGCACAATATAATAAAATGTACGCACAACATCATAAAACATGCACACAATATAATAAAACGTGTGCACACTATAATAAAATGTGCGCACAACATCATAAAACGTGCGCACAATATAATAAAATGAGCACACATTCTCTCCACATGCAAAACATTTTGCGATGACACTTCCAGGGCTCCGTAAAAATGCCTGTTTTTACAAATAAAAAAATGGAATATTTTACAAAAGCACATTTATCTGTAAACACCAACACACGACACATGTCACATTAACGTGTTGGTTTACATAATGAATGACTCAACCAATCAGTGTTTAGCGGAGGCACATTTTACCCAGAATCCTTTGCGATCTGTCTGTGTTTGTTACAAAACTTCAGAATTAGTGCATTATTCATCATTAAAAGATATATGTTATATTTTAACTTGACAGAAGTGACATTAGTGGAGTTATTCTATCAGTATTCATTTTATTTATTCACCAAACCATAACTCAGCATTGCTTTATTTTCCAAGACCTCTGCCTGACGGGAGCATTGTGATTGAGTAGAGAGTTGAGCTTCATGGCTTCTCGCAGCTTGTTTCTGTGCTGGAAGCCATGTAGTAAACAAGAGCTTCCAGCAGGGGACAAGATATTCAAAGACAGAAGTGCAGGCTCATTGTTTGGGTCTGTTGTCGCTTTTGATACTACCAGAAGCGATCGTGGTGTTTAAACTCAAATTCAGCCTGTTAGTAGTTGCAAATGTACCAGAGACAATACTGGAATTTATTGATTATCTGTAACTTCTAATACATTTTTGGGTGGTTTATCGTTTTATCTCTATCAAAGATAACTTTTCTGTTATCAAAGTTAATTTTTTGGTTATCTGTGCCCACCACTGCTCAATACTCAGTCTCTCCAGTCACAGCCACAGAAGCCCACCAGTCTTTGAGCATTATCCACTTGTCTTGGTCTTCATGTGTGGTCGCTCAGTTTTTGAGAGCAGTCTCAATGTTCATATGTTCATCACCTGATTCAATGTTAAAAAAAACCCTACCTTGGTTAATTTACAGTAAAGTACGTTGAGCTATGTAGAGTTACCAGTAAGACTGTTGTTCTATGGGGTGCCTACTAAAGCATACAACAACTTAAAAGTGGCGCACACAGTTCGTGCACTTACCTCTGAACCAGCTTATCCCTTGTTTAAGGATGGCCATGTCATATTGTCCTTGTACAGCTGGAGTTGTGTGAGGAAAAACCAAACCAATATGTGGATACCAAACCACCTGGGGTGACCTTATGAAAAATGGATGATGCCCAATAAAGTCTAATTAAATTTACTGTATTCTTTTTTAACAGAATTAGTCTGATAACCACAGCTGCTTACTGCAATTTAACAGTGGAATAGTACTGCAATCTATCCATCCATTCATCCATCCATTTTCTATACCCGCTTACTCCAACGAAGGGTCATGGGGGAGCTGGAGCCCACACATGGTTTTTGGTACAAGCAAACCTGGCATAAAACTGGGATTCTATGACATGTGGCATGTATGTCACATGTCATAGAATGAAATGAGCGTTAAAAAAGGGGACCAGCGAGTGTGAGCCAAATACAGGGATATTGTACTGCTCAGCCTCCCTGGTAAAGTCTACTCCAGGGTGCTGGAAAGGAGGGCTGGACAGTTGAACCTCAGATTGAAAAGGAACAAGGTGGCTTCCATCCTGGCTGTGGAACAACCAGCTCTTCACTCTCTCAAAGATCCTGAAGGGTGTCTGGGAGTATGCCCATCCAGTCTACATGTGTTTTGTGGACTTGGAGAAGGTGTATGATCGGGTACCCTGGGAGATACTGTGGGAGGTGGAGTATGGAGTGAGGGGTCCCTTAGGGGAGGTGATGGTCTAGTGGTTAAGGTGTTGGGCTTGAGTCCAGAAAATCATGGGTTCAAATCCTCGCCTGACTGGAAAATCACTAAGGGCCCTTGGGCAAGGCCTTTAATCCCCTATTGCTCCCGGTGTGTAGTGAGCACCTTGTATGGCAGCACCCTGACAATGTGAGGCATAATTGTAAAGCTCTTTGAGTGTCTGATACAGATGTAAAAGTGCTATATAAATGCAGTCCATTTCCATTTACCTTCTCAGGGCCATCCATTCGCTGTACTACCTGAGGTTCTTGGCAGTAAGTCGGACTCATTTCCAGGGTTCGGCTCCGCCAGGGCTGCTCCTTGTCACCAATTCTGTTTGTGACATTCATGAACAGAATATTGAGGCATAGTCGGTGGGAGGAGGGTTTCCAGTTTGGTGGGCTCAGGGTCTCATCGCTGCTTTATGCAGATGATGTGGTTCTGTTGGCTTCATCAGCCTGTGACCTCCAACACTCACTGGATCAGTTCGCAGCTGAGTGTGAAGCGGCTGTGATGAGGATCAGCACCTCTAAATGTGAGGCCATGGTTCTCAGCAGGAAACCAATGGATTGCCTACTCCGGGTAGGGAATACAGTCTTGCCCCAAGTGAAGGAGTTCAAGTACCTCAGGGTCTTGTTCACAAGTGAGGGGACAGTGGAGCGTGAGATTGGCCAGAGAATCAGCACAGCAGGGGCGGTATTGCTTTCGCTCTACCGTGTTGTTGTGATGAAAAGAGAGCTGAGCCAAAAGGTGAAGCTCTCAATCTACTGGTCAGTCTTTGTTCCCACTCTCACCTATGGTCACGAGGGTTGGGTCATGATCAAAAGAACTAGATCGCAGCCAAAATGGGTTATCTTAGGAGGGTGGCTGGCGTCTCGCGTAGAGATAGGGTGAGAAGCTTAGTCTTCCTTGCAGAGCTTAGAGTAGAGCCACTGCTCCTTTGCATTGAGAGGAACCAGCTGAGGTGGTTCGGACATTTGATAAGTATGCCTGCTGGGCACCTCCCTAGGGAGGCGTTCCAGGCACATCCATCTGGGAGGAGACCACAGGGAAGACCCAGGACTTAGGTGGAGAGATTATATCTCCACACTGGCCTATGGAGGCCTCAGGATTCCCCAGTCAGAGGTGGCTAATGTGGCCCAGGAAAGCGAAGTTTGGGGTCCCCTACTGGAGTTGTTGCCCCCGCGACCTGATCCCAGATAAGTGGTTGAAGATGAGTGATGAGTGAGTGATGAGTGAGTAATAATAATAATAATTATAATTATAACAATAATAATAATAATTATTATTATTTTATTATTATTAGTAGTAGTAGTATTATTTCAGAACAGAAATAAAAAAAATTAACATAATGGAAAAACTTGTGAAAGCTCTAAAATTCAGAGAGGATTTTTGGTTTAATTCCATTTTCCATGCTTTTGTTCCGTGTTTTGGTGGAGACAGTCCACTGTCAGGCTTTGTGGTCCCTTCAGGCATGTCTGAGTGATGCAGACATCATCCGTACAAAAACCACAGAAAACAAACGCGCAGAAATATTTTGTCACTGCGCAAAATCAGTGTTAAATTTGAACAGGCAGCAAAGTATTTGCAGAGTGAATGAATGAATGAATGAATGAATGAATGAATGAATGAATGAATGAATGAATGAATGAAAATGAATGAATGAAAACTGTTTATTTCGAACATCTGATACAACAACAGTTACAAGATAGATCAGTAAAGACAACAACAAAAAAGTTCCTACTGTGTACCCAACATGTCCGAAAAGGGGTAGGGTGAAGCATCAGCTTATTTATCCCTACCCCTTCTTCCCCACAACCAGTAATACCCTTTGCCACATATACACATAGATTCCTACACACCTAAACTGATATATATATATATATATATATATATATATATATATATATATATATATATATATATATATATATATATATATATATATATATATATATATATATATATATATATATATCAACATACACATACATATATATACATATATACACACATATATACACAAACATAAATATACACCTACACATACCTACTTACATACAAAATACTATATATTTACAAGCCGAAGCAAAAAACAAAAACACCCTAACCCTCATTACCCTTCCTCCTCCCTATACCTAGAAAAAAACATATTTTTGTACCGCTGTTTGAACTGGTTCATGCTTGGACATTGCTTGAGCCCCACTCCCAATCTGTTCCACATCCTCACCCCACAGACAGAAATACAGAAACCTTTTAATGTTGTTCGTGCCCACTGATGCTTTAAATTAAATTTCCCCCTCAGACTGCAATCCCCTGATCTGTTAAAAAACATATTTTTAATATTTGCTGGAAGTAAATTGTTTATTGCTTTATACATGATTTGTACTGTTTGAAAATGAACCAAGTCTGTGAATTTTAAGAATTTGGATTGTAAAAATAGTGGATTTGTATGATGTATTTGTTATGTGTCGACGCGGGTTGAGGAGCGGACCTGCGTCTGACGGAACCCAGCGCTAAAATAACCAGAAAGCGGTTCCAATAACAAAACAATTTATTTCTTCCACCCTTTGGTGCATAACAACGTGTACAAACTAAAACAGCGTCAGTCTGGTGGAGTGAAGGCTGGCACGCTCTCCAGCGCCCAAAAGGATCGAGGCCCGGCGCTTCTGGACTCACTTTTACCGCCAAACACCCCCCAGGTGGACACGACAAACCGACTCTCTGAGAAGGATAGAAGAGGTGAGGTAAGTCAGCAATTACAAGCAATATCCTTCAAAAGGCACACACTATCAGCAACACATTCAGGTCTGTATTTAAGCTTTATGTAAATGAGCAGCTTCTCACAACAGGTGGAGGATCAGTTGTCCGCACGCCACAGCAGTGAGAAGCGAGCTGCACAATTCTCATCACAATTCAAATATACTGCGTAACAAAATACCAAGTTACTATCAACAATTAGTCAAACAATTAATCACCTCTGATGTGTGCTGACAGCATGTGTCCCTCACCCTTCTTCCTTCACAGGCACGATGTGTCAAACCCAGGCGCGGTCCTCAGCGTCTCACAAACGAACATCACAAGGTCGAGTTCCCGGCAATTCTGCTTGAATCACACATGGCTTAAATGCAGAACGCCATCTCATTATCTGCTTCAGCTGAAAGTCTTTAAGGTTGCACGTGAGCACCATCCACAGGTGCTGCACATAACGCTGATGAGGGTGAAGGACTCTTCTGCCAGCACCTTCTCCACAGACAATAATCAGTTTGCATACCACCTGGAGAGCAAAGAAAAGAAAAGAACACCAAAATGTCCAGCCACACCCCCCCAACACACAACAGTATTATGAATAATTCTTATAGCTCTTTTCTGCATTACTGATAGTGATTGTGTTGTACCTTTATAAGTATTACCCCATACCTCTGCACAGTACTGTAAATATGGTAAAACCAGTGAGCAGTAAAGAATGCGGAGTGAGTTGTGGTCCAGAATATGTTTCACTTTGTTTAGAACTGAAATGCTTCTTGACAGTTTACTTTGTATATGTTTTATATGAGTCTTCCAGTTTATCTTATCATCTATTATCACCCCCAGAAACTTATTTTCATGTACCCTTTCAATATCTACCCCCTCGACTTGTAACTGAACTTGTATGTCTGTATTACAATAGCCAAATAACATGTATTTTGTTTTACTTAAGTTTAATGATAATTTGTTTCTGTCAAACCATATTTTCAGTTTTCCCATTTCTATACTGATCCTCCTCAGTAACTCCTGCAAATCCCCCCCTGAACAAAAAATGCTTGTGTCATCTGCAAATAATACTAATTTTAATATTTTGGAAACATTGACAATATCATTTATATAAATTAGAAACAGTTTTGGACCCAATACTGACCCCTGTGGGACGCCACAAGCATTGTCCAAGCATGATGATGTATATTCCCCCAACTTCACAAACTGTTTTCTGTTACTTAAGTAGTAGCTTCTCACCCAGTGCAACACCAACCCCCTAATCCCATACTGTTCAAGTTTACTGATTAATATGTCATGATTGATTGTATCAAAAGCCTTTTTAAGGTCTATAAATATTCCAACTGAATGTAATTTGTGGTCTATGGCGTTTGTAATCTCCTCAACTGATTATATTAATGCAAGTGATGTCGAACTATGTGCTCTGAATCCATATTGACTATCAGTAAGTAATTTATGTTTATTTATGAATTTGTCTAATCTATTATTGAATAACTTTTCTAATAATTTGGAGAATTGTGGAAGCAAAGAAACAGGTCTATAATTTGTGAAGTGGTGTCTATCCCCAGTCTTATACAGCGGCACAACCTTAGCTATTTTCATTTGATTGGGAAATTTACCGGTTTGAAATGATAAGTTACAGATGTATGTTAATGGTTCTACAATCCATTCAATGACCTGTTTTACCACCACCATATCAATTTCATTTAAATCGGTAGATGTTTTATATTTACAATTATTCACAATGTCTATAATTTCTTTTCCATCCACTGCTGTGAGGAACATTGAACAGGGATTTCTTTCTATGAGATTATTATCCCAATCCTCAGGTTGGGAATTGGGAATTTTTTCTGCCAAGCTTGGTCCAATATTTACAAAAAAATTATTAAAACCGTTGACTACCTCATCCTTATTTTCCTTCTTGACATTATTATCAATGAAATACTGAGGGTAACTGTTTTTTATTACCATTTTTGATAATGCTATTTAATATATCCCATATTCCTTTAATATTGTTTTTGTTATTATATAATATGTTACTATAATATTCCTTCCTACATACCCGTATAATATTAGTTAATCTATTTTTGTATTTCTTATATCTATTTTCTGCCTCTTTAGTCTTTAGTTTTATGAATTCTCTATACAGTGTATTTTTCTTATTACATGCATTTCGTAACCCTTTCGTCATCCATGGTCGAGCTTGGATTTTTTGTTTTCTGTAGTCTTGTTTAATTGGACAATTTTTATCATATAATGATGTAAATATTTGTAAAAAAGTTTCATATGCACTATCAACATCACTTTCACTGTATACCTTTTCCCAGTTTTGCTCCTGTAAATCCTTCTTTAGTGTGTTCATGTTTTCCTCTGTCCGCACTCGCCTGTATTTTATTTTCTCCTCTGGCTGATTCCGCCGATGGTTTCTATTATAAACGATGAAAACTGGTAGATGATCACTAATGTCATTGATTAATAATCCACTCACAGTGTTATTCTCAATATCATTTCTGAATATATTATCA
This sequence comes from Thalassophryne amazonica, assembly GCF_902500255.1. NCBI lineage: Eukaryota > Metazoa > Chordata > Actinopteri > Batrachoidiformes > Batrachoididae > Thalassophryne > Thalassophryne amazonica. Next base: position 19,177,097 of record NC_047114.1, on the reverse strand, counting down.
ATTAAGGTGGCACTATGGGGTGTAATTCTGCTTGGCCTGGTGATTTTTGGATATAAACATACTGTACATTATACTGATAAATTCATCTGTTATTTTATGCTTATTTGGATTGAGCAGATCAATATTTAAGTCACCACAAATGAACACAGTTTTTTGATTAGTTTTTGAGAACATTTTTCCCATACAGTCAGTGAATGTTTCAATACTAGATCCTGGTGCTCTATATATATATACAGCTGACTAATACATTTTTGCTTTTTTCTTCACATATTTCAATAGTTATACATTCTAATAAGTTATCAATCACAGTTGTCATATTGTCTACTATTTTATAATCCATGTTCTTATCCACATACACAGCCTCTCCTCCTCCACTCTTATTCTTTCTGTTTACACAGTTAAATTCATATCCATCCAGTTCAAAATCCATTCCTTTATCTTCATTGATCCATGTTTCTGATATAGCAATTATGTTAAATATTTTTTTAAACTGACTTAAATATTCTTTAATGTTGTTAAAGTTTGCATATAGACTTCTGCTGTTGAAATGGATTATTGATAATTTGTTATTCGTTTTAATGATCCGATTAAACTGTTCATCTGTATAATAGCAACAACTGTCATTGATATTTGAGAAGAAATTATTGTCCGGGTCTATATCGTGCTCCAAGTCCAGTACATTGTGGTCTGTGTATTTAAATGTTCTCAGTTCTAGTTTTCCATGATCAGCAATCCTTTGAGTTATATCCTTCTTGTCTCCAGATGTAGATGATGTAGTAGATGAATAGGTTCCTCTGGTCTGTGTCATGGTGTTGTGATGTGTTTGTGTCCTCATACCTTATTGGTCGTATTTGTCCAGTTCCTTGATGTTCCTGATTACCATAACCTTCGCATGTTCTGGTGTTCCATTCAATTTGATAAATGTTTTGCAGTTGGATGTCCATGTCTGTTGAATTTTTCCCTGCTTTTTTAAGAAACGAGCTTTCCTGGCGATGTCTGCGTTTCTTTTGGTCAGATGTTCATTGATGAATATGTTTGTTCCTTTAAGTTTCCATCCCTGTTTTAACAATGCCATTTTATGTTTTCTGTTGACAAACCTCATTATAACTGCTCGCTTGTCTCCATCCTCTCTCCTGGGCAGGGGGTGGCACGCTTCAATGTTATTACAGTCCATTTGAATACCTTTAGATTGCAGGAAGTCAGCCACCTGTTGTTCCACTGAGCTGGCCTCCTGCTCGCTGGCCTCCCCTCCGCTGTCTTCTGACACCGCCCGTGCGCAGGATCGAGGTTTAATATGAATTCCTGTAATAATAACGTCGTTCATCCTTGTGTACTGTTCCAACTCCGCAACACGGTTCTCCAGGTACACCAGACGCCGGTCTTTCTCGGCATTCTGGATCCGGAGAGCCTTCACTTCTTCCACCAGCTCCATAATGGATTTCTGCTGCATTTTAACAACAGAGATTTCCTCAGACAAAAAGTCCAGGGACTTTTTGATATCGTCCCCCTCCTCCGCCGTCAGTGTCTTCTTCGGACCCATGGTCAGATAACTCCGCGCTGGCGCCTCGGGCCTCGGTAAAGCCGCGCCGGTGGAACTGCGCTGACGCCTCGGGCCTCGGTGGAGCCGCGCCGGTGGAAAACAATCCTGCTGCTGTGAGTGAAAGCAGCTGCTGTGATCTTACCTCCTGTCTGAACTATCAGATCCGGATTCGACCACACAGTTCTTCTCCAGGAGCCACCAAACTCCAAATTCATACCCCTTCCACTCGGTCCCTCGGCAGTCGGCTTGCTCAGTCAGAAACATGAAAAAAACAAAAAAAAAACAAACAAACACAAGAAGTCACACTACTGTGGTTACACAGATAATTCAAGCTGCAAGACATCATGTATATATATGTAATTACTTTTGTGTCAAGAGCATTAGAGAACATTTATTAACCATGTTGGATAACAAAATAACAAGTGATAAATATACAAATTCAAAAGCTTTTAAAGCTCAACGTTTGACTGCAGAGTTACTGTGAGGCAACACTGCTTTAGTCCCCAAAGTACCAAGGGGTCTCATAAACCTGATAATAAACTTATGGTTAAGGCTACAACATGTAGGATTTTGTGCCATCTAGTGGTGAGGTTGCAGATTCCATTATGCCAACACCGCTTACAATTTTACACTCACAGAAATATTTAACCCTAACATTTAAGATTTATGTAATTTTATTACATGACAAATTCCCATTTACTTTTTTTTTTTTTTTTAGATAATTTCAGTACAAACCTACCAAATAAACCTTACATGATGCATATTCATTACTGTAATAAATCCTATTTATTTGAAATGCATAATCCTCAGCTTTATGTATTTAGTATTAATAAAAAACAATGAATCTAAATCAATAATAATGACAGTATTTATTTAAAATACATAAAGTATATTGTTTGAATTGCATAATAATTATGTTACCTATACAAGATAAATGGCATAGGTAACATAATTTCAAATGAATAGGATTTATTACAGTAATGAATATGCATCATGTAAGGTTTATTTGGTAGGTTTGTATTAAAATTACCTAAAAAAAAAAAAAGGAAATGGGAATTTGTCATGTAATAAAATTACATAAATCTTAAAAGTTAGAGTTAAATATTTCTGTGAGTGTAAAACCTCTTCATGTTTTGCTTCTTTAACAGCTGTGAAATGCAAAAAGCACAGTAAGTATGTCCATTTTGGGCTACTGTATCAACATGGTGGCCTCCATGCCGTGCCCACTCCATGTAAATATGAAGAACTCATTCTAAGCTTATAAAATACATAAATTCATTGTTACAGGTGCCAACAGATTGTTATGAATGCTGCATTCCATTCCTGCTAATAATAAATGCCCCTAAATCTTACACACTGTAGCTTTAATGTTCATCAGTACACCTAAGGTATTTCTTGGTATATTTTCTGAACTATAACGCTTATTTAGCTGAAATTTTAAGTAATTACCACATATACAGTTATATTCAGTTTCACTTATTTTGACCCAGTTTGATTAAATACTGTGATCTCCAAAATAACTTTCTTATGGGCTTCGGTTGGACCCCAGTTTGACATCATGGTAACTGGTCAACCACCTAAACAAAATTTTAAGCTTTGGCATTTTTCATAACTACTGCACTGTCAGAGCAGTTTCAGTTCAAGATATTTGCTTCAGAGCAGCTGCAGTGAGGAGGGGTAGGTATTATTATTATTATTATTTTAAATATTTTTCAAAGAAAGAGGCATTGAGCAAATCTAAGTAAAAATACTGAGTATTTTAATCCTTTCCAAATATTTTGAATTAAAAAAGAAATTAAGTATATTTCATAAAATATAATTTGGTAAGCAAATGCTAATTTATTTCAATGAAATAAACTCAAATTATAAATGTAAAGTTTAGATAAAATCAGCAGTTCAATTTTTAGGTATTTCATTTGGTTTATCCAACTCAAACAATTAACTGAATGAGTTTCAGAGATTTTATTAAGTCAGGTGTTGGCTGAGTGGTTAGTGTGGTTGGATTCAGTGCAGAAGGTTCCTGGTTCAAACCCCACCCCTGCCACATTTCTCCATGTAATGTGGAGCTGCATCACAAAGGGCACCCGGTATAAAACTGCCAATTCAACATGCAGATCCACCTGGGACCTGCTGTGGTGATCTACTAGTACAGCTGTTTCTTACTGTGATGTATACAGAGCCACTAAATTACTTTTTAGTGTGTAGAAATGTAACACTTTAATCTGAGATCTAACAGGGAACAAAAAACAAACAACAGTGAGGTCACGTGATGTTAATTTTGAATCCTAGATTTAAACAAAGCTCATGGGGAATATGATCAAAGAAAAAGAACACAGGAGGACTGACGTCACACAGAACTCAGGAGGACTGACGTCACAAAGAACTCAGGAGGACTGACGTCACACAGAACTCAGGAGGAGTGACGTCACAAAGAACTCAGGAGGACTGACATCACACAGAACTCAGGAGGAGTGACGTCACAAAGAACTCAGGAGGAGTGATGTCACACAGAACTCAGGAGGAGTGACGTCACACAGAACTCAGGAGGACTGACGTCACACAGAACTCAGGAGGAGTGACGTCACACAGTACCCAGGAGGACTGACGTCACACAGAACTCAGGAGGAGTGACGTCACACAGAACTCAGGAGGACTGACGTCACACAGAACTCAGGAGGACTGACGTCACACAGTACCCAGGAGGACTGACGTCACACAGAACTCAGGAGGACTGACGTCACAAAGAACTCAGGAGGAGTGACGTCACAAAGAACTCAGGAGGACTGACGTCACAAAGAACTCAGGAGGAGTGACGTCACACAGAACTCAGGAGGACTGACGTCACAAAGAACTCAGGAGGACTGACGTCACACAGAACTCAGGAGTGACGTCACACAGAACCCAGGAGGACTGACGTCACACAGAACTCAGGAGGAGTGACGTCACAAAGAACTCAGGAGGACTGACGTCACACAGAACTTCAACTTCAACTTCAACTTTTTTCTTATATAGCGCCAAATCACAACAAACAGTTGCCCCAAGGCGCTCCATATTGTAAGGCAAGGCCATACAATAATTATAAAAAACCCCAACGGTCAAAACGACCCCCTATGAGCAAGCACTTGGCAACAGTGGGAAGGAAAAACTCCCTTTTAACAGGAAGAAACCTCCAGCAGAACCAGGCTCAGGGAGGGGCAGTCTTCTGCTGAGACTGGTTGGGGCTGAGGGAAAAAACCAGGAAAAAGACATGCCGTGAAGGGGGGCAGAGATCGATCACTAATGATTAAATGCAGAGTGATGCATACAGAGCAAAAAGAGAAAGAAACAGTGCATCATGGGAACCCCCCCACAATCTACGTCTAAAGCAGCATAACCAAGGGATGGTCCAGGGTCACCCGATCCAGCCCTAACTATAAGCCTCAGGAGGACTGACGTCACACAGTACCCAGGAGGACTGACGTCACACAGAACTCAGGAGGAGTGACGTCACAAAGAACTCAGGAGCTCTCAACAGTGACACAGTTCTGAAAAACAGTCAGTGGGGATCAGTTGTCCAGAAAGAGCACATCAGTGTTTTATCACAGACTTTCAGGATGTCTTGCATCAGTGACTTTGAGGTTCTTGCTACAGTTGGTTCTGGTGCATTTGGTAAATGTCAGAAAATCAGGAGAAAGTCTGATGGGAAAGTAAGTAACACTTTCCACTAAAACGTATCACTGACAACTGTGATAAAAAAAAATGTCAAAACACTGTTTCTTCTAGTCTCAATACCGATCAAACTGACTCCATAACAAATGTAAAAATGTTTGTGATCAAACTTGTGAATCAAATATGAAAATGCCGGAAAAAAACGGTTGTATCGTCGGTCTTCCTGTAGGTGGAGCTGTCGGTGCTGACCGCTTGTTTCAGCCCCGGTACACAGAAACGGACAATTTGTGTAGTTTGAGCATTTTTCCTTTAAAAGGACTTTCAAAAATAGTGTTGTGTGTTGGGGGGGGGGGGGTGTGGCTGGACATTTTGGTGTTCTTTTCTTTTCTTTGCTCTCCAGGTGGTATGCAAACTGATTTGTCTGTGGAGAAGGTGCTGGCAGAAGAGTCCTTCACCCTCATCAACGTTATGTGCAGCACCTGTGGATGGTGCTCACGTGCAACCTTAAAGACTTTCAGCTGAAGCAGATAATGAGATGGCGTTCTGCATTTAAGCCATGTGTGATTCAAGCAGAATTGCCGGGAACTCGACCTTGTGATGTTCGTTTGTGAGACGCTGAGGACCGCGCCTGGGTTTGACACATCGTGCCTGTGAAGGAAGAAGGGTGAGGGACACATGCTGTCAGCACACATCAGAGGTGATTAATTGTTTGACTAATTGTTGATAGTAACTTGGTATTTTGTTACGCAGTATATTTGAATTGTGATGAGAATTGTGCAGCTCGCTTCTCACTGCCGTGGCATGCGGACAACGGATCCTCCACCTGTTGTGAGAAGCGCCGGGCCTCGATCCTTTTGGGCGCTGGAGAGCGTGCCAGCCTTCACTCCACCATACTGACGCTGTTTTAATTTGTACACGTTGTTATGCACCAAAGGGTGGAAGAAATAAATTGTTTTGTTATTGGAACCGCTTTCTGGTTATTTTAGCGCTGGGTTCCGTCAGACGCAGGTCCGTTCCTCAACCCGCGTCGACACATAACAGTAGTTCCCGGCCATTCCAAAATGGACCCAGCGGCAGAGGCGGTTCCTTTCGCCGAAAGAGTTCAAGAACACTTGGAGAAAATATGGGAGCAATTACAGCTGCGGCACCATCGATACCGGTGCAGATAACTCCGTCACCCAGAGATTCGGCGTCCGAACCGATTATTTGTCATCCGGAGCCTTATGCGGGAGACGTTGAAGCCTGTGCTTCGTTTTTGATGCAATGTTCTCTGGTTTTTGCTCAGCGACCGGCTTCCTTCTCTTCTGATGGGAGCCGTGTTTCATATGTGACAAATTTGCTCCGAGGTGACACCTTAGCTTGGGTCACAGCGTTGTGGAGTAACAACTCGCCATTGTTAGGATCCTTTAAGGATTTCTCCCCGGAGTTCCGACTGGTTTTTGACCATCCGGTGAAAACGAATACCGTTGCCCAACGGTTGCTGAATCTCAGGCAGGGGAGGCGGAGTGCGGCGGAGTATTCCGTGGACTTCTGGATTTTTTCTGCTCAGTGAGGTTGGAACGCCGCAGCTTTACGAGGAGTGTTTGTAGATGGGTTAAATGAGTCATTAAAAGATGAGCTGGCAGTCCGTGACGAGCCAAACGATTTAGATGAGCTAATATCGTTGGTGATTCGTCTAGATGATCGGATGAAGGAGCGTGGATGCGAGGGAGGGCAGCCATCAGAGCAGGTTTTTTCGTCTCGGGGCTTTCCCCGACACAGATCTGGGCCGCCTCTTCTTCGCCCCACTGAGGCTCCTCCGACGGGACCTCTGGCTCCTCTTGCAGACGAGCCCATGCAGCTCGGACGAGCAGAGACCACTGTATTGCCCCGACATATAAGCGTCAAGAAAAATAATGGTGACGTATCTCCAGGTGTTCTGGGACAGGCGAAATAACACACACACACACACAAAAAAACTTGTATGGGCTAATGTTTTGTTTCTTTGAATAGGGGCTATAATTTGTTTGGGGAGTCAGAGGCGTGTCTGGTGGAGTGAACGTTAGGCGGTTAGAAGCCCGTCTGGGCTCACTTGATCGTTATTTTTTTATGTGTATTTAGGTGTTTTCTGTTTGGGTTTTGGGGTCGTTTTGTTTTGTTGTTTTTTATTTCCCTACATCCCTAACCCCAACCTCACTTGCCCCAAGACCGTTCGTCTTGTGGGTTGTGGGGTGGTGCAGGTTGGTCACGCTGAGCGTTCTCAGAAGACCTCTGCACCTGGGGGGGGGGGGGGGGTTGTTAGGGGCGTTTTTCTTGGTTTGGTTAGGGCCCGGTTCCACTCCAGCCTCGGTGAGCCTTTGTACCGTTCGTCATTGGTGTTGCCGGGGTGTGGTGCAGCGGGAACATACCTCAGTCGGAGGGGTGGGCCGATCTGTTACCGTTCGCCATTTCGGTAGTTCCACCCCTCCCAAGAGGCTGGGGTATGGTCGAGTTGGGGCACCGGACGTATTTCCGGTTTTCCGCTGCGCCTTGGGGTGGGGGCTGGGTTAGTTTTTCCTGTTCCCTTCCCCGGCTTAATGTTTTGTGCCGTTCGCCAAAATTGAGCTGCCGAGGGGCTCTGGGAGGGACCTGGGGTCTTTCGGGGTTCCGGGGAAGGTAACGGAGTTTAACGGTTGTTTTATTTGCCCCCGGGGTTGTTTAGGGTAGTCCTCCGGGGGTTGGACTTTGATTTTGTTTTGTTTCCTTCCGTGTTCCACCTCCAGGGTTGATGGGACGGTCCTCTGGGGGGGAATTGGCTTGTGGGGCCGACTGGCCAAGTGTGGCCGGGTCTGGGGTTCCGGGGTTGTGGGGAGGGTGCCTCCTGGGGTTTGATGGTACGGTCCTCTGGGGGGCGCCGTTTGCTCCATGTGTACCTGGGGACCTTTGTGGGATTCCGGTTCTGGCTATTCCTCCTGGAACTGGCGGTAAAGGCCTTCTGGGGGGTGTTGGGCTCTGCAAGTCGTTCCGGGGGGGTTGTTTGTTATTTTTCTTTTATGCATTTATGTTTGTATTGTGTTTGTGGGGCTGTGTTGGGTTTTTGCATTTGGGAGTTTTTCTTTTCTTCCCGGGGTTGGATGGGACAGTCCCCTGGGGAGGTTTTGGGTGGGTTTTATGTTTTTCTTGTATGTTGGATTGTACTAGGGACTGTTTTGGGGTTTTTGTTGATGCCAGCCGGCCTTCCAGCTGCGGTGCCCTGTCCTGCTGTCTGTGGTGGACCTTGGGAGCGTTATGCTGTCTGCTTCCTGACGAGGACCCCGGAGGGAGGTGCTGTTCTCGGACCTGGTCTGTTCGGTCGCCGGGAGGCTTCCCGTTAAAGGGGGGGGGGGGGGGGGGGGGGTACTGTTGTGTGTTGGGGGGGTGTGGCTGGACATTTTGGTGTTCTTTTCTTTTCTTTGCTCTCCAGGTGGTATGCAAACTGATTTGTCTGTGGAGAAGGTGCTGGCAGAAGAGTCCTTCACCCTCATCAACGTTATGTGCAGCACCTGTGGATGGTGCTCACGTGCAACCTTAAAGACTTTCAGCTGAAGCAGATAATGAGATGGCATTCTGCATTTAAGCCATGTGTGATTCAAGCAGAATTGCCGGGAACTCGACCTTGTGATGTTCGTTTGTGAGATGCTGAGGACCGCGCCTGGGTTTGACACATCGTGCCTGTGAAGGAAGAATTGTGAGGGACACATGCTGTCAGCACACATCAGAGGTGATTAATTGTTTGACTAATTGTTGATAGTAACTTGGTATTTTGTTACGCAGTATATTTGAATTGTGATGAGAATTGTGCAGCTCGCTTCTCACTGCCGTGGCGTGCGGACAACTGATCCTCCACCTGTTGTGAGAAGCTGCTCATTTACATAAAGCTTAAATACAGACCTGAATGTGTTGCTGATAGTGTGTGCCTTTTGAAGGATATTGCTTGTAACTGCTGACTTACCTCACCTCTTCTATCCTTCGCAGAGAGTCGGTTTGTCGTGTCCATCTGGGGGGTGTTTGGCGGTAAAAGTGAGTCCAGAAGCGCCGGGCCTCGATCCTTTTGGGCGCTGGAGAGCGTGCCAGCCTTCACTCCACCAGACTGACGCTGTTTTAATTTGTACACGTTGTTATGCACCAAAGGGTGGAAGAAATAAATTGTTTTGTTATTGGAACCGCTTTCTGGTTATTTTAGCGCTGGGTTCCGTCAGACGCAGGTCCGTTCCTCAACCCGCGTCGACACATAACAAATAGTTCAAAAGTGATTTTTTTTACCCCTACCGTCAATTTGTCAACGTTTAATCAACGTTCGGCTTTCGACCGTTTTAATCCGGCTTTTCATGGACAAAAAACACTATACAGCGGATAATACATTAATTTAAGGAACAATTTAAATACAGCATGAATAATGTCTTTGAATTGCCCCTTGGGGTTAGTTTTCTTGACTGCAAAGCAGTGGTGGGCACACTTCCGATAATCCGATAACAGATAATTATCGAAGATAATGTTTTCATTATCGGATTATCTTTTTAGATAACTTTAAAAACCATTATCGGACCAATTATCTTCTGATTAATTTTTGTCCGATAGATAAACAAAGCTGAACAGCGACAAGCACTTTTAAAATTTAAAATCAGTTCAACACCTACCTGTTAAAAGTTTTGTAACAGATGGACAGTTACACCCTGTGCTAACAGAAGAGAGCTGCTTCTATGAAAAGCGTCTCTATCCTCTACAGACAAAGGAGAAATGGCCAAAAAAAAAAAAAAATTTGCGTTTCAGACACTCTGTTCAGGCTCCACGGACAACAGCATTAAACTCTAGTGCCTAAAACTCTCGTGAATATATTCTCTGGGTTTATAGACGTTGTTATTGTATTTGCGTTTGTTAAATTCCACGCATTTTAAATGTAGCAGAGACTACAGAAGACTTAACAGTATTCCCTGAAAACTCCCTTCTGTCTGATCATTTTTTAATAACATTTACATTTACCCTGATGGACTACCCTGCAGTGGGGAATAAGTTTCATTACACTAGAAGTCTTTCAGAAAGCGCTGTAACTAGGTTTAAGGATATGATTCCTTCTTTATGTTCTCTAATGTCATATACCAGCACAGAGCAGAGTAGCTACCTAAACTCTGTAAGGGAGTTAGAGTATCTCGTCAATAGTTTTACATCCTCATTGAAGACAACTTTGGATGCTGTAGCTCCTCTGAAAAAGAGAGCTTTAAATCAGAAGTGTCTGACTCCGTGGTATAACTCACAAACTCGTAGCTTAAAGCAGATAACCCGTAAGTTGGAGAGGAAATGGCGTCTCACTAATTTAGAAGATCTTCACTTAGCCTGGAAAAAGAGTTTGTTGCTCTATAAAAAAGCCCTCCGTAAAGCTAGGACATCTTTCTACTCATCACTAATTGAAGAAAATAAGAACAACCCCAGGTTTCTTTTCAGCACTGTAGCCAGGCTGACAAAGAGTCAGAGCTCTATTGAGCTGAGTATTCCATTAACTTTAACTAGTAATGACTTCATGACTTTCTTTGCTAACAAAATTTTGACTATTAGAGAAAAAATTACTCATAACCATCCCAAAGATGTATCGTTATCTTTGGCTGCTTTCAGTGATGCCGGTATTTGGTTAGACTCTTTCTCTCCGATTGTTCTGTCTGAGTTATTTTCATTAGTTACTTCATCCAAACCATCAACATGTTTATTAGACCCCATTCCTGCCAGGCTGCTCAAGGAAGTCCTACCATTATTTAATGCTTCAATCTTAAATATGATCAATCTATCTTTGTTAGTTGGTTATGTACCACAGGCCTTTAAGGTGGCAGTAATTAAACCATTACTTAAAAAGCCATCACTTGACCCAGCTATCTTAGCTAATTATAGGCCAATCTCCAACCTTCCTTTTCTCTCAAAGATTCTTGAGAGGGTAGTTGTAAAACAGCTAACTGATCACCTGCAGAGGAATGGTCTATTTGAAGAGTTTCAGTCAGGTTTTAGAATTCATCATAGTACAGAAACAGCATTAGTGAAGGTTACAAATGATCTTCTTATGGCTTCGGACAGTGGACTTATCTCTGTGCTTGTTCTGTTGGACCTCAGTGCTGCTTTTGATACTGTTGACCATAAAATTTTATTACAGAGATTAGAGCATGTCATAGGTATTAAAGGCACTGCGCTGCGGTGGTTTGAATCATATTTGTCTAATAGATTACAGTTTGTTCATGTAAATGGGGAATCTTCTTCACAGACTAAAGTTAATTATGGAGTTCCACAAGGTTCTGTGCTAGGACCAATTTTATTCACTTTATACATGCTTCCCTTAGGCAGTATTATTAGACGGTATTGCTTAAATTTTCATTGTTACGCAGATGATACCCAGCTTTATCTATCCATGAAGCCAGAGGATACACACCAATTAGCTAAACTGCAGGATTGTCTTACAGACATAAAGACATGGATGACCTCTAATTTCCTGCTTTTAAACTCAGATAAAACTGAAGTTATTGTAGTTGGCCCCACAAATCTTAGAAGTATGGTGTCTAACCAGATCGTTACTCTGGATGGCATTTCCCTGATCTCTAGTAATACTGTGAGAAATCTTGGAGTCATTTTTGATCAGGATATGTCATTCAAAGCGCATATTAAACAAATATGTAGGACTGCCTTTTTGCATTTACGCAATATCTCTAAAATCAGAAAGGTCTTGTCTCAGAGTGATGCTGAAAAACTAATTCATGCATTTATTTCCTCTAGGCTGGACTATTGTAATTCATTATTATCAGGTTGTCCTAAAAGTTCCCTAAAAAGCCTTCAGTTGGTTCAGAATGCTGCAGCTAGAGTACTGACGGGGACTAGAAGGAGAGAGCATATCTCACCCATATTGGCCTCTCTTCATTGGCTTCCTGTTAATTCTAGAATAGAATTTAAAATTCTTCTTCTTACTTATAAGGTTTTGAATAATCAGGTCCCATCTTATCTTAGGGACCTCGTAGTACCATATTACCCCATTAGAGTGCTTCGCTCTCAGACTGCGGGCTTACTTGTAGTTCCTAGGGTTTGTAAGAGTAGAATGGGAGGCAGAGCCTTCAGCTTTCAGGCTCCTCTCCTGTGGAACCAGCTCCCAATTCAGATCAGGGAGACAGATACCCTCTCTACTTTTAAGATTAGGCTTAAAACTTTCCTTTTCGCTAAGGCTTATAGTTAGGGCTGGATCAGGTGACCCTGGACCATCCCTTGGTTATGTTGCTTTAGACGTAGACTGTGGGGGGGTTCCCATGATGCACTGTTTCTTTCTCTTTTTGCTCCGTATGCATCACTCTGCATTTAATCATTAGTGATCGATCTCTGCCCCCCTTCTCGGCATGTCTTTTTCCTGGTTCTTTCCCTCAGCCCCAACCAGTCTCAGCAGAAGACTGCCCCTCCCTGAGCCTGGTTCTGCTGGAGGTTTCTTCCTGTTAAAGGGGAGTTTTTCCTTCCCACTGTGGCCAGGTGCTTGCTCATAGGGGGTCGTTTTGACCGTTGGGGTTTTTCATAATTAATGTATGGCCTTGCCTTACAATATGGAGCGCCTTGGGGCAACTGTTTGTTGTGATTTGGCGCTATATAAGAAAAAAAGTTGATTGATTGATAGCAGACAGGGATTAGCTGGAATTTTGTTTTCAAGGCCTCTACTGCCATGGCAGTATTCGCCCTAAGTACTAAGTGTCTGGGTACCAGTAGATGGCAGTATTCTATTTATTTTGACCCTGGTTATATCAGATGATTGTCAAATCAACTTTTTGGCTTTGCAAATGGCTTTTTTTTTTTTTTTTTTTAACAAATGAAGTTTAAAAACAAAACAAAACAACAGCAAAAAAAAATTTAAATAAAAAAAAACATTACAAGACAGCTCTGCGGTGTTTGCACAGGCACAGTGCGAGCGGTTAGATGCTTGTAGCTTTTCAGCAGCAGGATACCCTCACAAAAGCTGACCAGAATTATATCAAACAGGTTTGATTTTCATTGGACCATACAATCGGCGATCAGGAGGTGGTCCTGAGATGTTAAACGTAGCTTGTTACTCCATGTACCCTACACGATGTGTAGTGAAGCGGCTTTCCATGACAAAATCTCTTGTTAAAAGTGAAATCCATCCATCCATCCATTTTCTTCCGCTTTATCCGGAGTCGGGTCGCGGGGGCAGTAGCTCAAGCAAAGCCGCCCAGACCTCCCGATCAACACACACCTCCCCCAGCTCCTCCGGGGGAACCCCAAGGCATTCCCAAGCCAGCCGAGAGATGTAATCCTTCCAGCGTGTCCTGGGTCTTCCCCGGGGCCTCCTCCCAATGGGACGTGCCCGGAACACCTCTCCAGCGAGGCGTCCAGGGGGCATCCGGAAAAGATGCCCGAGCCACCTCAACTGACTCCTTTCGATGTGGAGGAGCAGCGGCTCGACTCCGAGCTCCTCCCGAGTGACCAAGCTCCTCACCCTAGCTCTAAGGGAGCGCCCAGCCACCCTGCAGAGAAAACTCATCTCGGCCGCTTGTACCCGCAATCTCGTTCTTTCGGTCATGAGCCAAATCTCATGACCATAGGTGAGGATTGGAACGTAGATCGATCGGTAAATCGAGAGCTTTGCCCCCCTACTCAGCTCTCTCTTCACCACGACGGTCCGATACAGCGACCGCATCACTACAGACGCTGCACCGATCCGTCTATCGATCTCACGCTCCATCCGTCCCTCACTCGTGAACAAGACCCCGAGATACTTAAACTCCTCCACTTGAGGCAAGGACACTCCACCGACCTGAAGAGGGCAAAGCACCTTTTTCCGGTCGAGAACCATGGCTTCGGATTTGGTGGTGCTGATTTTCATCCCGGACGCCTCACACTCAGCTGCAAACCGCCCCAGTGCACGCTGAAGGTCCTGATTTGACGAAGCCAACAGAACCACATACTCCGCAAACCGCAGAGACGAGATTCTGTGGTTCCCAAACCAGACCCCCTCTACACCCTGGCTGCGCCTAGAAATTCTGTCCATAAAAATAATGAACAGAACCGGTGACAAAGGGCAGCACTGGCGGAGGCCAACGTGCACTGGAAACAGGTTTGACTTACTACCGGCAATGCGAACCAAGCTCCTGCTGTGGTCGTATGGGGACCGGATTGCCCTTAGCAAAGGACCCCGGACCCCGTACTCCCGGAGCACTCCCCACAGGGTGCCCCGAGGGACACGGTCGAACACCTTCTCCAGATCCACAAAACACATGGGGACTGGTTGGGCGAACTCCCATGAACCCTCGAGCACCCAATGGAGTGTGTAGAGCTGGTCCAGTGTGCTGTGACCAGGACGAAAACCACACTGCTCCTCCTGAATCCGAAGTTCGACCATCGGTTGAATTCTCCTCTCCAGTACTCTGGAATAGACCTTACCGGGGAGGCTGAGGAGTGTGATCCCCCTATAGTTAGAACACACCCTCCGGTCCCCCTTCTTAAACAGAGGGACCACCACCCCGGTCTGCCAATCCAGAGGCACTGTCCCCGATCGCCACGCAATGTTGCAGAGGCGTGTCAGCCAAGACAGTCCCACAACATCCAGAGACTTAAGGTACTCAGGACGGATTTCATCCACCCCAGGAGCCTTGCCAACCGAGGAGCTTGCTAACCACCTCGGTGACTTCTGCCTGGGTGAAAAAGTGAAATCTGCTGGAAAATGGTTGATGTACAGCTCTTGTGATAACCAGAGAAATTGCACACAATGGTCACGGATCCATACAACCATCCGTTTAGAAATGAAATGGTCGCTCAGCCTTTTGATGGTGGCTTCGGAGCGCGGCGCACCACCAGTCGCTCTGGGCCATCCTTAAAGCAACAGTAACACTCCGTAATCTCTTTGAAGCCCATAAAATTTTCACCAAAAACCATCTGAATTTCTCAAATGGTGTCCACTTTGATGTCCCTCACAGTTTCTGAAAAAATTTTGATCAAGCAAAGCGGCAGTCTCTGAGCCATTCCTAAACAATGAAAAAAATGACGAGAGGGCTGGACCACTCCTCACTCAAAGCCTGCTCACAGGCGAATGACACAACCGACAGGTGTGAAAAAACTCACGCATGTGCACAAATGTTCAAGCTTGGCTGACGCAATCACACGTGATTCAAATCCATATGGTTTTTGAAAAAAAAAAATAAGGTCGGATACTTTTCTAATAGACCTCATACGATAATTATTGTACATCTGGCAACACTGTGTGGCATTAAAACTTAAATTCGTTTTATTAGTAGTTGTAAATGTACCAGAGACAATATTGGAATTTATCTGTTATCGGTTATCTGTAACCTACCAAATAAACCTTATTATGCAATTCAAACAATTATGTTACCCATAGGTAACATAATTATTATGCAGTTCAAACAATATACTTTAAGTATTTTAAATAAATACTGTCATTATTATTGATTTAGAGTAATTATATTTTATTAATACTAAATAAAGCTGAGGATTATGCATTTCAAATAAATAGGATTTATTACAGTAATGAATATGCATCATGTAAGGTTTATTTGGTAGGTTTGTATTAAAATTATCTAAAAAAAAAAAAGGTAAATGGGAATTTGTCATGTAATAAAATTACATAAATCTTAAAAGTTAGGGTTAAATATTTCTGTGAGTGTAATTTATAGTCCTGGTTATAAAATGATTGCCATGGCAATCAGGGAAACCTTAATAATGTTGAGAAATAAACTTTTTTTTAATATATATAGTCAGCCAAATAAAAGCATCAATTTCAGATAAACAACTGATTTGAATTAAGAGGGAATATAAATGTTTTTGTGTGTGGTTTTTACTGTTTTTGCAACATAAAAGTAAATCTTATTTGTTAATTTTGAGTGGATACTCAACACACCACTCTGTCAATAACTATCAGTGGTTGCCAGACACTATAAATTGACTTTTAGGTTCATTTGTAACCATTTTTTTTTAAAAATTATGCATCCTCTGAGGAACATGCAACCAAGGAGTTGATACTGTTGACAAAACCACCTCACATCTGGTCCACCGCACAGTCCAGAATAACTGATTTCAAGTATGATGCACATTATGTTGTTTATATTAAATAGTTTAAAGAAAAACTGCTTCTTTTTTAAGCTTTTTTTGTTTGTTTGTTTGTTTGTTTGTTTTTAATGACATCCTCTGGACCACTGGGATTGGCTGCAACCCATCATGACCCTGAACTGGAACATGTGGGTTTAGAAAATAGATGGACATGGGACGAAATATTCTTTTGCAGTCGCAAAATAATATTTTGTCTTAAAATTGCGAATGTCAAGTGTTGACTAAAAGCATGTTTTATTATAAACTAAACACACTAACACTAAAATATTGTATTTTATTGTTGAATTCCATGAATTTAAGATGTGTTTCCATGAAACCCGTTTGTCTGTGAAGATCCTGGCCTGGAAGGTGGTGAGCACTCAGAAGATGATTGAATTTGAAGAAGAGATGCTCATCCAGGAAATCAACCTCCTGAGGGAGCTCCAGCACCTGAACATTGTAATGTACTACGATCACTAAATAGACCACCAGAACAAAACGGTTTATATCGTGATGGAGTACTGTGAGGGTGGCAGTCTGGACAGTGTCATCAAAGGCTGCACCAAGCAAAAGTAAAAACATCAAACATTCTTTTCTCTTGGCTTTGCATCATTTCAGAAAGTCTTGACTTCTGTGCTCTGTAGCAGTGTCTGCAGTATTAACTGTCTCTCTCTTCATCCCAACAGGTGTTTCCTGTCCGAGGAATACATTCTGCGGGTTTTGGTGCAGCTTACGTCGGCCCTGAAGCTTTGCCACAGACGCCCTGATGGCCGCATTGTTCTTCACCAGGACCTTAAACCAGCTAATGTTTTCCTGGACAAGGACCTCATTGTCAAGCTGGGTGACTTTGGGCTGGCACACATCCTCCCCAGCAGGAAAGACTACATCAAGGCACAAGATGGGACTGTTGTGTACATGTGTCCAGTGAGTCATTTTTCTTGTGTTTCTTTTTGAACTTCCTTCTTGTCAGGAGAAATTCTCAGAGATTTCGAGGTTCAGGTCAATGCAGAGCACAAAGGGATCTTCCTCAGTAACAGTGGTCCTGTCTACACTCGTGGATGAAGTAGCACGGACAACCCAGTGTCACGCTTTTTTTTTTTCATGCTATCATCATGAAATGTAGTACTTTTTCAAGACATGGTCACCATTAGTTTACTAAATTTTAACCCTGACCCCAACCATAACCCCAAAACCCCAGAATCAAATGTAAAATGATCACTTCATGAACACCAGAAATATTTTTTTGCCCCCTTTAACATCAGTGACAGCTTGGAGTCTTTTGTGGTAGTTGGAGAAATTGTGCACCAGTTGTATCACCGGTTCTACAGCTTCATGATGAAGTGGTATAGAGGAGGACTTTCTTAAAAAAAAGACCTGAAAGTTTAGCTACAAATTGCCAGAAGGTATCTGAGATGCAAGCCGAGATTTGATCTGTTTTGGTGAAAGAATATCCTTCTCCGGTCTACTCCATTATGAAGCTAAGAGTGGATACAAAATGTAAAATTTGCACTGTGCACATGTTCTCCAATCACAGTAACATAAGTGTTATGTGCCGACGCGGGTTGAGGAGCGGACCTGCGTCTGACTGAACCCAGCGCTAAATAACCAGAAAGCGGTTCCAAAAAACAAAACATTTATTTCCCTTTCTGTGCAATAATTGTGTACAACATAAGATATGGCTTGTCCGGCGGAGTGAAGGACGGCGCGCTCTCCAGCGCCCAAAGGGATCGAAGCCCGGCGCTTCTGGACTCAAATTCACCGCCAAACACCCCCCAGGTGGACACGACAAACTGACTCTGGAAGGATAGAAGAGGTGAGGTAAGTCAACAGCTACAACTAATATCCTTCAACGGCACACACTATCAGCAACACATTCAGGTCTGAATTTAAGCTTTATGTAAATGAGCAGCTTCTCACAACAGGTGGATCATTAGTCCGCACGCCACGGCCGTGAGAAGCGAGCTGCACAATTCTCATCAATGTTCAAATATACTGCGTAACAAAATACCAAATTACTATTAACACTTATTCAGACAATCAATCACCTCTGATGTGTGCTGACAGCATGTGTCCCTCACCCGTCCTCCTTCACAGGCACGATGTGTCAAACCCAGGTGCGGTCCTCAGCGTCTCACAAACGAACGTCACAAGGTCGGGTTCCCGGCAATTCTGCTTGAACCACTCATGGCTTAAATGCAGAACGCCATCTAATTATCTGCTTCAGCTGAAAGTCCTTAAGTCTGCACGTGAGCATCATCCACAAGTGCTGCGAGTCATTAGGCCTGCACGTGGACATCCTCCACAAGTGCAGCCAATAATGTTGATGAGGGTGAAGGACTCTTCTGCCAGCACCTTCTCCACAGACAAAAAACAGTTTGCATACCACCTGGAGAGCAAAGAAAAGAAAACAACACAAAAACATCCAGCCAAACTCCCCAACACACAACAATAAGCCTATAACTTCTTCTGGGTTCTCTGCTCATTCTTGTACAGTCTCTCAGTTTTTGAGAACTGTCTACTCCATGCAGACTGACCATAGAGTGCCACAGGCTCACCACAAGGGTGCCTTCTTTCGCCCCTCCTTTTTATTATGTATACAGATAGCTGTAGGAGTTCTCAAGACAAGTTATTTGGATAAATTTTCTGATGACACTGTACTGTTGTCTCATCTTCACGGTTCAGAATCAGACCACGGAGCTGTTTTATCAGATTTCATTTGTTGGTGTGATAACAACTTTTTTGATTTAAATGTGTCCAAAACTAATGAAATGATCATTGACTTCAGACGTAGCAGGGATGTGGCCAAGGAGTGTATCATACACAATGAAAAAGTGGAACTTGTATATTTTTGATGACAAGCTGAAGTTTGATGTGAACACAGACGCCATTGTGAAACGAGGACGGCAGAGAATTTATCTTCTCCGTAAACTGAACTCTTTTTCTGTCAGACCTGCAATCCTTTGTCGTTTGTATCAGTCTTTTATTGAGTCTTTTGTGTTTTTCATTTATCTGCTAGTTTCACAGCCTTACAGTGAAAGACAGAAACAGCCTGAACAACATTGTTAAAATTTGTTCAAAGATTATCGGAGTGAAACAAAGAGCCTTACACTATTTTTGTAATCAATAGATCCTCCGGAAGGCTGAAATTATTTTGTCCATGTCAGGTCATGTTCTTTTAGGAAAGTTTTTCCCTGCTTCCTTTAGGATGCCGTTATGCGTCCCCGGTGTGTAGAACTAACCGGTTTTTAAAGTCGTTTATACCTTCGGCGATTCGACTTTTAAATGCTCCGTAGGTCTGCCATGTTTTTATTTTTTTATTTATTCTTGCTATTCATTTTAACTTTGTTTGTTTTATTAGTTTTATTGTTGTTATATATTGTTATTTGTATTTTATTTTTTCTTAAACAGACTGCTCAAATGAAATTGCCCCTTGTGGGATTAATAAAGTTGTTGATTGATTGATTGTGTGACTTGAGTTGATGTGAGCCTGTCTCTGGTCTGAGGTGACCCCCATCAACCTTCGCTCGCTGCTCGAGTTTCTCATGAACTTGTTTCTGTTTTCTGTAAATTAAAAATGATTCTGGTAAAATTCAATATATCTCCTGTTGTTTCTCATCTTCAGTTTACAATTTTTTTTCTGATACATAAAAGCTTTCAGTCATGTTGCCTGCAATAAATGTGATGATTGATGCAGACATTAAACTTGGAGAAGTTATCACAAAATTATACACAAAGTCATTTAAAAAATACTCCATTAAAAATACTGTAGTGAAAATAGTGAAAACGAGGCAGCAGCCTGGGTGTATCCACTATGATGATGATGAACAGTGGCGGCGCCAAGGGGGGCTTAAGCCCACCCAATAATAAGCCAAGCCCCCTCACCTCCCCTCAATAATTCTGCCAATAATGTGAATAGCGACTGACATATTTGTGGATCTCAACTGCAGTTTTGCACTGAGAATGTCTCAATATTGCATAACTGAGCAAAGTAATGAATGTGTGTGTTTGATGATCCACCAATGCTGAATCACCCTTCACAAACAGAATTTTCAGTTTTCCAAATAAACATTTATTTGTAAAAACCCACACACAAGTTACAAATCAGAAATTTGTGTTTGTGGATCACAAAGCACGTGCACAAATCAAAGGATATTTGTAAATCACCCTGTGTGCATTTTCAAGTACTAATGAGACAAATTTAACTCCATACTCCAAAAATTTAGGTTTCCTAAAGATTTATTACGGTCACTCTTAAAACTTCACTTAACTTTATATTTATGTGCAAGTTTACTGAACTTGCAATCATTCTAAGTGATGTGTGTTTGCATTGATACCACATTTTAGAGGAGCACGGGCAGTGTTGCCACAGTTACTTTGAAAAAGTAATCCAATTACTGATTACTCCTTGAAAAAGTAACTTAGTTACTTTACTGATTACTCAATTGTAAAAGTAACTAAGTTAGATTACTAGTTACTTTTTTAGTTACTTTCCCCAGCTGCCGACAACAACCCATGTCAACATGACAATGATACCTGTTTTGCCAAAACTCACTTTATAGTCACCCTTTCTTGACTTCAATGAAAACAAATACTTGTTTTATAAAAAGTAAAATAAAGACCTCTTTCTTGACCTCATATTTAACTGTTGACAGCACTGTAACAGTAAAACTTGCTATTTCAAACCTACATTGTTTATAAATGTAACTATTAAATTCTAACATTTTTCTAACATTTAAATTCTCTAAACATTTTACTTGTCGAAATTATTATTATTTTAAGCAATATTAGTAGTTGTAGTAAAAAACGGCTTCAAAATTGCACCTTTAATCTAGGGGTGTTGTGGGGGGGGGCACATCCTTGCCCCACGCCCCCATTCCATCTGGATTCGCCCCTGCTTTGGCGTTTGAGCACAAAGAATGGATAACATTTATTTATGCAGAAAACAGGACCAGATTTACAGGTAAGAAAGTTTTATTGCGTTTTCACATCATGTGGTCCTCAGAAAGAGAGTTTAGGTGCATTTGAGTGGAAAACAGTGTTAGTTGTTGACGCGTCGCGGAGGATCAGCTGTTTTTAACAAGACGATACAGAGCGGCTCAGCTCACAATTCTAAATAAAGGAGGGGAAAAGTATAAAAATGTCTTTGTAAAGCTCAGTGCAGGTGTGCTGATCACCGCGCTTTAAGAGGTGAGGACGAGTCGAGCAGCTGCAAAAAACCGTGGATGAAAAGCTCACAGCTCACTTAAAGTGGGCAGTTCAGGCGAACCCCGACCTCCTGCCCACGGACCAAGTTTAATGCTGCTATCGACCCACAATGAAAAATAATAGTAACGCACAGTGACATGGAGAAGTAACTTTAATCTGATTACTGATTTGGAAAGATTAACACGTGAGATTACTCGTTACTAAAAAAAGTGGTCAGATTAGAGTAACGCGTTACTAAGTAAGGAGTTACCGGCATCACTGAGCACGGGTCACTAAAACATATACCTTGATATTTATAAAGCAATTTACTATACGACGTCTGTTAGAAAAGTATCCGACCTTTTTATTTTTTGCAAAAACCATATGGATTTGAATCACCTGTGATTGCATCAGCCAAGCTTGAACCTTCGTGCGCATGCGTGAGTTTTTTCACGCCTGTCGGTTGCGTCATTCGCCTGTGAGCAGGCTTTGAGTGAGCACTGGTCCTCCCCCCTCGTCGGATTTTCATTGTGAGGAAAATGTCTGAACGGCTGGAGCTTTTCTGCATCAAATTTTTCCAGAAACTGTGAGAGACAGCCAGGTGGACACCATTCGGAAAACTCAGATGGCTTTCAGGGACGATTTTATGGGCATCACCAGATTAAGGAGTGGTACAGCCGGTTTAAAGATGGCGCACAATGGCGTAGGGCGCGCCGCGCTCCGAGCGGCGATCGACAGGCTGAAACGACCAGATCATTTCCAAACTGAATGCTGTGTTGATCAATCAATCAATCAATCAATCAATTTTTTTATATAGCGCCAAATCACAACAAACAGTTGCCCCAAGGCGCTTTATATTGTAAGGCAAGGCCATACAATAATTATGTAACACCCCAACGGTCAAAACGACCCCCTGTGAGCAAGCACTTGGCTACAGTGGGAAGGAAAAACTCCCTTTTAACAGGAAGAAACCTCCAGCAGAACCAGGCTCAGGGAGGGGCAGTCTTCTGCTGGGACTGGTTGGGGCTGAGGGAGAGAACCAGGAAAAAGACATGCTGTGGAGGGGAGCAGAGATCGATCACTAATGATTAAATGCAGAGTGGTGCATACAGAGCAAAAAGAGAAAGAAACAGTGCATCATGGGAACCCCCCAGCAGTCTACGTCTATAGCAGCATAACTAAGGGATGGTTCAGGGTCACCTGATCCAGCCCTAACTATAAGCTTTAGCAAAAAGGAAAGTTTTAAGCCTAATCTTAAAAGTAGAGAGGGTGTCTGTCTCCCTGATCTGAATTGGGAGCTGGTTCCACAGGAGAGGAGCCTGAAAGCTGAAGGCTCTGCCTCCCATTCTACTCTTACAAACCCTAGGAACTACAAGTAAGCCTGCAGTCTGAGAGCGAAGCGCTCTATTGGGGTGATATGGTACTACGAGGTCCCTAAGATAAGATGGGACCTGATTATTCAAAACCTTATAAGTAAGAAGAAGAATTTTAAATTCTAGAATTAACAGGAAGCCGATGAAGAGAGGCCAATATGGGTGAGATATGCTCTCTCCTTCTAGTCCCCGTCAGTACTCTAGCTGCAGCATTTTGAATTAACTGAAGGCTTTTTAGGGAACTTTTAGGACAACCTGATAATAATGAATTACAATAGTCCAGCCTAGAGGAAATAAATGCATGAATTAGTTTTTCAGCATCACTCTGAGACAAGACCTTTCTGATTTTAGAGATATTGCGTAAATGCAAAAAAGCAGTCCTACATATTTGTTTAATATGCACTTTGAATGACATATCCTGATCAAAAATGACTCCACGATTTCTCACAGTATTACTAGAGGTCAGGGTAATGCCATCCAGAGTAAGGATCTGGTTAGACACCATGTTTCTAAGATTTGTGGGGCCAAGTACAATAACTTCAGTTTTATCTGAGTTTAAAAGCAGGAAATTAGAGGTCATCCATGTCTTTATGTCTGTAAGACAATCCTGCAGTTTAGCTAATTGGTGTGTGTCCTCTGGCTTCATGGATAGATAAAGCTGGGTATCATCTGCGTAACAATGAAAATTTAAGCAATACCGTCTAATAATACTGCCTAAGGGAAGCATGTATAAAGTGAATAAAATTGGTCCTAGCACAGAACCTTGTGGAACTCCATAATTAACTTTAGTCTGTGAAGAAGATTCCCCATTTACATGAACAAATTGTAATCTATTAGACAAATATGATTCAAACCACCGCAGCGCAGTGCCTTTAATACCTATGGCATGCTCTAATCTCTGTAATAAAATTTTATGGTCAACAGTATCAAAAGCAGCACTGAGGTCTAACAGAACAAGCACAGAGATGAGTCCACTGTCCGAGGCCATAAGAAGATCATTTGTAACCTTCACTAATGCTGTTTCTGTACTATGATGAATTCTAAAACCTGACTGAAACTCTTCAAATAGACCATTCCTCTGCAGATGATCAGTTAGCTGTTTTACAACTACCCTTTCAAGAATTTTTGAGAGAAAAGGAAGGTTGGAGATTGGCCTATAATTAGCTAAGATAGCTGGGTCAAGTGATGGCTTTTTAAGTAATGGTTTAATTACAGCCACCTTAAAAGCCTGTGGTACATAGCCAAATAACAAAGATAGATTGATCATATTTAAGATCGAAGCATTAAATAATGGTAGGGCTTCCTTGAGCAGCCTTTTAGGAATGGGGTCTAATAAACATGTTGATGGTTTGGATGAAGTAACTAATGAAAATAACTCAGACAGAACAATCGGAGAGAAAGAGTCTAACCAAATACCGGCATCACTGAAAGCAGTCAAAGATAACGATATGTCTTTGGGATGGTTATGAGTAATTTTTTCTCTAATAGTTAAAATTTTGTTAGCAAAGAAAGTCATGAAGTCATTACTAGTTAAAGTTAATGGAATACTCAGCTCAATAGAGCTCTGACTCTTTGTCAGCCTGGCTACAGTGCTGAAAAGAAACCTGGGGTTCTTATTTTCTTCAATTAGTGATGAGTAGAAAGATGTCCTAGCTTTACGGAGGGCTTTTTTATAGAGCAACAGACTCTTTTTCCAGGCTAAGTGAAGATCTTCTAAATTAGTGAGACGCCATTTCCTCTCCAACTTACGGGTTATCTGCTTTAAGCTACGAGTTTGTGAGTTATACCACGGAGTCAGGCACTTCTGATTTAAAGCTCTCTTTTTTAGAGGAGCTACAGCATCCAAAGTTGTCTTCAATGAGGATGTAAAACTATTGACGAGATACTCTATCTCACTTACAGAGTTTAGGTAGCTACTCTGCACTGTGTTGGTATATGGCATTAGAGAACATAAAGAAGGAATCATATCCTTAAACCTAGTTACAGCGCTTTCTGAAAGACTTCTAGTGTAATGAAACTTATTCCCCACTGCTGGGTAGTCCATCAGAGTAAATGTAATTGTTATTAAGAAATGATCAGACAGAAGGGAGTTTTCAGGGAATACTGTTAAGTCTTCTATTTCCATACCATAAGTCAGAACAAGATCTAAGATATGATTAAAGCGGTGGGTGGACTCATTAACCTTTTTGAGCAAAGCCAATAGAGTCTAATAATAGATTAAATGCAGTGTTGAGGCTGTCATTCTCAGCATCTGTGTGGATGTTAAAATCGCCCACTATAATTATCTTATCTGAGCTAAGCACTAAGTCAGACAAAAGGTCTGAAAATTCACAGAGAAACTCACAGTAACGACCAGGTGGACGATAGATAATAACAAATAAAACTGTTTTTTGGGACTTCCAATTTGGATGGACAAGACTAAGAGTCAAGCTTTCAAATGAATTAAAGCTCTGTCTGGGTTTTTGATTAATTAATAAGCTGGAATGGAAGATTGCTGCTAATCCTCCGCCCCGGCCCATGCTATGAGCATTCTGACAGTTAGTGTGACTCGGGGGTGTTGACTCATTTAAACTAACATATTCATCCTGCTGTAACCAGGTTTCTGTAAGGCAGAATAAATCAATATGTTGATCAATTATTATATCATTTACCAACAGGGACTTAGAAGAGAGAGACCTAATGTTTAATAGACCACATTTAACTGTTTTAGTCTGTGGTGCAGTTGAAGGTGCTATATTATTTTTTCTTTTTGAATTTTTATGCTTAAATAGATTTTTGCTGGTTATTGGTAGTCTGGGAGCAGGCACCGTCTCTACGGGGATGGGGTAATGAGGGGATGGCAGGGGGAGAGAAGCTGCAGAGAGGTGTGTAAGACTACAACTCTGCTTCCTGGTCCCAACCCTGGATAGTCACGGTTTGGAGGATTTAAGAAAATTGGCCAGATTTCTAGAAATGAGAGCTGCTCCATCCAAAGTGGGATGGATGCCGTCTCTCCTAACAAGACCAGGTTTTCCCCAGAAGCTTTGCCAATTATCTATGAAGCCCACCTCATTTTTTGGACACCACTCAGACAGCCAGCAATTCAAGGAGAACATGCGGCTAAACATGTCACTCCCGGTCTGATTGGGGAGGGGCCCAGAGAAAACTACAGAGTCCGACATTGTTTTTGCAAAGTTACACACCGATTTAATGTTAATTTTAGTGACCTCCGATTGGCGTAACCGGGTGTCATTACTGCCGACGTGAATTACAATCTTACCAAATTTACGCTTAGCCTTAGCCAGCAGTTTCAAATTTCCTTCAATGTCGCCTGCTCTGGCCCCCGGAAGACAATTGACTATGGTTGCTGGTGTCGCTAACTTCACATTTCGCAAAACAGAGTCGCCAATAACCAGAGTTTGATCCTCGGCGGGTGTGTCGTCGAGTGGGTAAAAACGGTTAGAGATGTGAACGGGTTGGCGGTGTACACGGGGCTTCTGTTTAGGGCTACGCTTCCTCCTCACAGTCACCCAGTCAGCCTGCTTTCCCAGCTGCTCGGGATCTGCCAGGGGGTAACTAACGGCGGCTAAGCTACCTTGGTCCGCACCGACTACAGGGGCCTGGCTAGCTGTAGAATTTTCCACGGTGCGGAGCCGAGTCTCCAATTCGCCCAGCCTGGCCTCCAAAGCTACGAATAAGCTACACTTATTACAAGTACCGTTACTGCTAAAGGAGGCCGAGGAATAACTAAACATTTCACACCCAGAGCAGAAAAGTGCGGGAGAGACAGGAGAAGCCGCCATGCTAAATCGGCTAAGAGCTAGTAGCTACGCTAAGCTAGCGGATTCCTAAAAACACGCAAAGTGAATAATGTGTAAATAATTTAGAGGTGATTCAGCAGGAGTGCTTTAGTTAAGGCACGTAAAGATTACACTGGGAAACAAATCGTAATCTAGATAACTAGATCAATCTAACTGCGCAGATTAAACAGCTAACAGATACAGAAAAACACCGCTGTGCTCCGGAACAGGAAGTGATACAATACCGCAGTGAGAGCCAACCATCCAGGACGTCATCTGACTACCAGAGAAATGGCAGAAAAGGTGGACATCAGCACTTTTCTGACACATTCCACTGTTAAAGGAGATTTTGTCATGAAAACAGGAGCGGAGGAATTCGCCACGGAGCCGCTAATGGCGCGGAACGAAAGCTCCTCCATGTTGGTCTCACAGGACATGTTGTGACATGCCCAGATCTTCGACAATTTCTCGGATACTCACTCGACTGAAAAGCCACCCAAAGCCGTCTGAATCTTCCGAATGGTGGAAGAGCTGGGCATGTCCCGTGAGACTTCCAACACAGAGGTGCTTTTTGTTCTGCGCCATTATGCGGCTCCGTCCTGACGCGCAAATTCCGCCGCACGTCTTTCATTACAAAATCTCCTGTAACAGTGTAATGTGCCGAAAAAGTGCTGTCCAACTCTCTTGGCATTTCTCTGGTAGTCAGACAATGTCCCGGATCAACACAGCCTTCACTTTGGAAATGATCTGGTTGTTTCAGCCTGTCGATGGCCGCTCAAAGCACGGCACGCCCTCAGCCGCTGTGGGCCGTCTTTAATCCGGTTGTAATGCTCTTTAATCTGTGTGATGCCCATAAGCTCTTCACCGAAAGCCATCTGAATTTTCCGAATGGTTTCCACCTGGCTGTCTCTCACAGTTTCTGAAAAAATTTTGATGCAGCAAAGCGGCAGTCGCTCAGCCATTTTCCTGACAATAAAAATCCGCCGAGGGGGCTGGACCATTCCTCCCACAAAGCGTGCTCACAGGCGAATGACGCAACCGACAGGCGTGAAAAAACTCACACATGCGCGCGAAGGTTCAAGCTTGGCTGATGCAATCACACATGATTCAAATCCATATGGTTTTTGCAAAAAATAAAAAGGTTGGATACTTTTCTAACAGACCTCGTATATTGTTAATTTCGACGACATTTTGTGGAGCCCCTCCAACTTTTACCCCAGCCCCCCCCCCCCTCAGCTCCCCCAACAAAAATTTCCTGGGGCCGCCACTGATGATGAAACATGCTCTCTCGTGGTAGTTCATTTTTTAAGTACTGTTCTTCCCCAAAATGCATCCTGTCAGCTTCTTTAACAGACAGAGTAGAAATCCTACATCCTTCCAGAAAGAAGCGGCCTTTACCATCATCTCATTAGTTTTACAGACATTGTCATGGCAACAGATGGAAATGACGTCACCTCCTCTCTGTGTGCATCTCACCACTGTGCACAGTGAGGCCCCAGGAAGGTTGTGTCATCAGCAACCTGAATAATGATGTTGGATTTGTGATGAGCAGCACAAGAGTACTGTACTGTTACACAGAGAGATGCGTATGCAGAAAAGACTGTTTGTATTCTGTTTAATTCCGCTGTTGCCCCCTCGTGACCGGATGGGAGTAGGGTTTAGTTTCTTCTTCTTCGTCTTCTTCTCTCTCTCTCTCTCTCTCTCTCTCTCAAACAAAGGTCAGTTGGGTAGAGGTGGGCAATACCGGGAATTTTGGTTTTGATCCGATACCAAGTAAATACAGGCCCAGTATCACCGATACCGATACTGATACCGATACTTTTTCATATTTAAGCTTCATAAATCCAAAGGATCCAAAAGACCTAGAATAGAATTTTGCCAAACATTGTAAGTGACAACAAAATACGAGTACTTTATTATCACAATCAAGATTTTTGTTTAAAAAAAGTCGCTCAACACAACTTAAAACAAAATCTCCTGAGGTAGAGGGCTGACACACCACAATACAAGGGTGCGCTGCTCCGTGTTGTGTGACACAGCGCAGCGCTGCTCTTACAGACAGAGAGTAGACTTTGATGAATCTACGTGTGCAGCAGTCAGTGCGGGAGAGAAAAAAAGCTCGCTTTTTACACGAGGATCGTTCAATATCAATACCAGCATTGGTATCGATATTATCTATATTAGGATCGATCCGCCCACCTCTAGCTAACATGGCCATTCCACAGTGTGGTGCAAACACAGTTTCATCAGCATTCTTTAAGCCTTGGAGTATCTTTGTCCATAAGGTACCAAATGTTATGATGTTGTAACGCTGCTTTGATTAGAAATATTTCAGTTTTTCTTTGTTGGCAATTTATGAATGTTGTCATATTAGTTGCAACTTAACATGAGCATGTTGCTAGCTTTCTGCTAGCTCCGAGTGAATGCTATGTTATTACAATTAAAATGCATGGAGGTAAATATGTTTCTATTACCTGCGTGAACAGAAATGCAGACCTATAAGTTAAAAATGCTACATGCCTTGGTTAAATTTGCATGCGCTTTATGCATTTTCATTTAATTCATGTATTTAATTTGAATGCTGAATGTATTCACAAGGTGTCCATTGACACACATTTTCTTGTTTATTTTTCAGTTTTACATAAAAGATGAAGGCATCTTCAACAGCCTGAGGTCTTTTTTGTTTGTGATCTGTCTAGCATAGTCCAGCACGCCTGTGTTAGGACAGAACCAGTACAATGGATCAAAGTGCGATTTATTTAGATTTTAAAAACATGTTGCAGTGCTGTAATAAATTACTTGGATTTTATATCATTGCACAGTATAATTTATTTTTCTGATCAAGATCATTTTGTGTAATATTCCTCCTTGTTTCAGGCCTGAAACATATTCCAAAAAAGTTTGCAATTTACAACTAGTAATGAGATAAAATAAACACATAAATAAAAAAAATTAATAAGTTACTTCAAACAAAAGATGTCAACAGATGACTGGAACCACAATTTGACACAAAAGCAGTATCCATGCATAATGTTTTTGAGGAGCAAAGGTGGGCAGAGGATCTCCAGTTTGAAAACATTGAATTGCACTGAAGAAATTTGTCTTCTTCAAAAGGTGAGTAGAGAAGCTTGAATCTTCGACTGGACTGGGTTGCTTGACGCGAGGACGTTTCGCTTCAAATCGCAGAAGCTTCCTCAGCTAAAATTCTTGCTCTGGTGGTCTGACTTCTGTCTTGACTCTTGTAGAGAAGAATAATCAAGAAGTCACAAAAGCTGGAGTTTTAAACCTAACCAGACCCCTCCTACCGAGAGGCAGACTGCTATAGGCTAGTGACTAAACAATAGCTCTAATTAGCACCTATTGTGCTCTAGTTAGCACCCTCCTAATGACAGGGCAGCTGTCCCTCTCCTGATGGCTCCTTTGACGACGGGATAAAGCGTGTCTCAGACCCCCTCCCCGGTTAAGGCTGGGTTTCAAACGTTTCACAACGAATGCATCCTTGACCCCTCTCTCAAACCATTTCTTCTCTCTGGCTAATATTTTAACTTCCTTGTCCTCAAACGTGTGGTTAGTGTCTTTAAGGTGGAGATGAACTGCAGACTGAGGTCCACTGCCGCCCTCTCTGCGGTGCTGGTATAGCCTTTTGTGTAAAGGTTGCTTAGTCTCACCTATGTAGTGTTCGTTACAGTTTTCCTGACATCTGACAGAATACACTACATTGCTCTGTTTGTAACTAGGGATCCTGTCTTTAGGGTGAACTAATTTCTGTCTCAAGGTGTTAACCGGTTTAAAGTAAACTGGGATTTTGTGCTGTCTGAAGATCCTCTGTAGTTTTTCCCCTACTCCTGCTAAATAAGGGAGAGACACTCCTCTTCTTCTTGTCTCCGTCTCCTGTCTATCTGGTCTCTTTGTTCTCTGGGACTTCTGCACTTTGTCCAGGGACCATCGTGGGTACCCACATACTGTGTGGACTTTCCAGACAAGTTGTTGTTCTTTAGCCCTTCCCTCTGCAGTTGTGGGCACCTGTAGGGCTCTGTGTTGAAGTGTCCTGATCACCCCGAGCTTGTGTTCAAGGGGGTGGTTTGAGCCAAAGAGCAGATATTGGTCAGTGTGCGTTGGTTTTCTGTAAACCACTGTCTGGAGCTGCCTGTTCTCTCCAATCGTAACATCACAGTCCAAGAAGGCTAAATGGTTGTTTCTGGCATCCTCACGTGTGAACTTGATATTGGCATCCACCGAGTTAATGTGTTCTGTAAAGTCCTCAACTTCCTGTTGCTTGATTTTAACCCATGTGTCATCAACATATTTGAACCAGAGACTGGGAGAGATGCCCGTGAAAGACGTCAAGGCTGTCTTCTCCACTCGCTCCATGTGCAGATTGGCCACAATGGGGGATACCGGAGACCCCATCGCACAACCATGAATCTGTGGTGTTAAGACAGATCTCCAAGAGTTGGCAGATGTAGCCTGGTGTGAGTTTGGTCCTTTCAAGTACAGACACATCCTCCAGCAGTCTCTGCCTCACAGCTGAGACGGCCTCAGCAGTGGGGATGCAGGTGAACAACGAAGTCACATCAAATGACACGATTGTGTCATCTGACTCCAGCTGGAGGTCCTTGATCTTGTTCACAAAATCTTGTGTGTTCTCCACATGGTGTTCTGAGTTACCCACTAGAGGAGCCAAAATCCACTTGAGATGCTTGGCCAAACTGTACGTGATGGAATCTGTGCTACATACAATAGGCCTGAGTGGCACGTCCTGTTTGTGGATTTTGGGCAGTCCATAGATGCACGGAGTGGCGTCCCCAGGGTACAGTCTGCAGTATGTCTGCCTGTCGATGAGTCCCTCTTTCTCCAGCTTTTGGAGGTAGCTAATGATTTTCTTCTTATAGCCGCTCGTGGGGTCTCTCTTCAGACGTTCATATGTATTGGAGTCACTGAGCAAGTTGTTGATCTTGGCCTCGTAGTCTGATGTGTTCAGGACCACCGTGCATCTGCCTTTATCCGCTGGCAGGATAAGGATGCTTTGGTCCTTTTGCAGTGCTGCCAAAGCTTTCCGTTCTTCTCCTGTGATGTTGGACGGAGGAGGCTTAGCACTGTTCAGCACTGCTGTGACTCTTAGTTGGAGGTCCCCAGCTTCTGACTCTGACAAACTGTTATGTTTAATGGCTGACTCTACTGCAGTGATGTAATCTACTGTCGGTATATGTTTAGGGGTCACTGAGAAATTTAGTCCTTTAGCGAGCACATCCTTTTCTGTCTGTGTAAGAACCCTGTTGGAGAGATTCTTTACCCAATTTTCCCTATTGTCACTAATTTGTCTGGGTGTATCTTTAAAAATACTCCCACTGAAAGTACGCCTTTTCTGCACTAAAAGGTTGTGAAACTTCGTGATTTGCTGCTCTTTACTTTTTAAATGCTCAGCCATTTGAATTTTAACTATGAACTTTGTGATCTTATTATGGGCCTCTTCCTCCAGCAAAGTTTCTAACATCTTGTGCAGACTAACAAGATTATTTTGGAGGTCTAATATTTTAAAGTGAAACCTTCTAATTCTAAGACCCAAAATCCTCCTAAGGTAACTGTGCTGGATCTTTTCTGCTGCGTGACCTGCTTCTAGTGCCTTTTGCTTCATGCATTTGGGAATAACATTGTTTTGTTTGCATCTCAGATTAAATCTTAAGTGGTTTCTAAAGTTAGCTATCTTTTTAGCAGTCTTTTCCAGCTTACGTACCAGTGCCAGGGCCTCATGCCCACAGTTGGTCGCAATGTTTCTGTGTAGGCTCTCAGTTGTCCAGGTGATTTCCATAGTAGAGAAGCTTGAATCTTCGACTGGACTGGGTTGCTTGACGCAAGGACATTGAATTCCATTGAGGAAACTCTTTTCTTCATATAAGTTGAATTCAACAGTGGAAGCTCTTTTCTTCATAGAAGTTGAATTCCATTGAGGAAACTCTTTTCTTCATAGAAGTTGAATTCCACTGAGGAAACTATTTTCTTCATAGAAGGTGAATTTAATGGTGGAAGCTCTTTTCTTCATAGAAGGTGAATTTAATGGTGGAAGCTCTTTTCTTCATAGAAGGTGAATTCCACTGAGGAAACTCTTTTCTTCATAGAAGGTGAATTTAATGGTGGAAACTCTTTTCTTCATTGAAGGTGAATTTAATGGTGGAAGCTCTTTTCTTCATAGAAGGTGAATTTAATGGTGGAAGCTCTTTTCTTCATAGAAGGTGAATTTAATGGTGGAAGCTCTTTTCTTCATAGAAGGTGAATTTAATGGTGGAAGCTCTTTTCTTCATAGAAGGTGAATTCCACTGAGGAAACTCTTTTCTTCATAGAAGGTGAATTCCACTGAGGAAACTCTTTTCTTCATAGAAGGTGAATTTAATGGTGGAAACTCTTTTCTTCATAGAAGGTGAATTTAATGGTGGAAACTCTTTTCTTCATAGAAGGTGAATTTAATGGTGGAAGCTCTTTTCTTCATAGAAGGTGAATTCCACTGAGGAAGCTCTTTTCTTCATAGAAGGTGAATTCCACTGAGGAAACTCTTTTCTTCATAGAAGGTGAATTTAATGGTGGAAACTCTTTTCTTCATAGAAGGTGAATTTAATGGTGGAAGCTCTTTTCTTCATAGAAGGTGAATTTAATGGTGGAAACTCTTTTCTTCATAGAAGGTGAATTTAATGGTGGAAACTCTTTTCTTCATAGAAGGTGAATTTAATGGTGGAAGCTCTTTTCTTCATAGAAGGTGAATTTAATGGTGGAAGCTCTTTTCTTCATAGAAGGTGAATTCCACTGAGGAAACTCTTTTCTTCATAGAAGGTGAATTTAATGGTGGAAACTCTTTTCTTCATAGAAGGTGAATTTAATGGTGGAAGCTCTTTTCTTCATAGAAGGTGAATTTAATGGTGGAAACTCTTTTCTTCATAGAAGGTGAATTTAATGGTGGAAACTCTTTTCTTCATAGAAGGTGAATTTAATGGTGGAAGCTCTTTTCTTCATAGAAGGTGAATTTAATGGTGGAAACTCTTTTCTTCATAGAAGTTGAATTTAATGGTGGAAGCTCTTTTCTTCATAGAAGGTGAATTTAATGGTGGAAGCTCTTTTCTTCATAGAAGTTGAATTTAATGGTGGAAGCTCTTTTCTTCATAGAAGTTGAATTTAATGGTGGAAGCTCTTTTCTTCATAGAAGGTGAATTTAATGGTGGAAACTCTTTTCTTCATAGAAGGTGAATTTAATGGTGGAAACTCTTTTCTTCATAGAAGGTGAATTTAATGGTGGAAGCTCTTTTCTTCATAGAAGGTGAATTTAATGGTGGAAACTCTTTTCTTCATAGAAGGTGAATTCCACTGAGGAAACTCTTTTCTTCATAGAAGGTGAATTTAATGGTGGAAGCTCTTTTCTTCATAGAAGGTGAATTCCACTGAGGAAACTCTTTTCTTTATAGAAGGTGAATTTAATGGTGGAAGCTCTTTTCTTCATAGAAGGTGAATTTAATGGTAGAAACTCTTTTCTTCATAGAAGGTGAATTCCACTGAGGAAACTCTTTTCTTCATAGAAGGTGAATTTAATGGTGGAAGCTCTTTTCTTCATAGAAGGTGAATTCCACTGAGGAAACTCTTTTCTTTATAGAAGGTGAATTTAATGGTGGAAGCTCTTTTCTTCATAGAAGGTGAATTTAATGGTAGAAACTCTTTTCTTCATAGAAGGTGAATTCCACTGAGGAAACTCTTTTCTTCATAGAAGGTGAATTTAATGGTGGAAGCTCTTTTCTTCATAGAAGGTGAATTTAATGGTGGAAACTCTTTTCTTCATAGAAGGTGAATTCCACTGAGGAAACTCTTTTCTTCATAGAAGGTGAATTTAATGGTGGAAACTCTTTTCTTCATAGAAGGTGAATTTAATGGTGGAAGCTCTTTTCTTCATAGAAGGTGAATTTAATGGTGGAAGCTCTTTTCTTCATAGAAGTTGAATTTAATGGTGGAAGCTCTTTTCTTCATAGAAGGTGAATTTAATGGTGGAAACTCTTTTCTTCATAGAAGGTGAATTTAATGGTGGAAACTCTTTTCTTCATAGAAGGTGAATTTAATGGTGGAAGCTCTTTTCTTCATAGAAGGTGAATTCCACTGAGGAAACTCTTTTCTTCATAGAAGGTGAATTTAATGGTGGAAGCTCTTTTCTTCATAGAAGGTGAATTCCACTGAGGAAACTCTTTTCTTTATAGAAGGTGAATTTAATGGTGGAAGCTCTTTTCTTCATAGAAGGTGAATTTAATGGTAGAAACTCTTTTCTTCATAGAAGGTGAATTCCACTGAGGAAACTCTTTTCTTCATAGAAGGTGAATTTAATGGTGGAAGCTCTTTTCTTCATAGAAGGTGAATTTAATGGTGGAAACTCTTTTCTTCATAGAAGGTGAATTCCACTGAGGAAACTCTTTTCTTCATAGAAGGTGAATTTAATGGTGGAAACTCTTTTCTTCATAGAAGGTGAATTCCACTGAGGAAACTCTTTTCTTCATAGAAGGTGAATTTAATGGTGGAAGCTCTTTTCTTCACAGAAGGTGAATTCAACAGTGGAAGCTCTTTTCTTCATTGAAGGTGAATTTAATGGTGGAAACTCTTTTCTTCATTGAAGGTGAATTTAATGGTGGAAACTCTTTTCTTCATTGAAGGTGAATTCCATTGAGGAAACTCTTTTCTTCATAGAAGGTGAATTTAATGGTGGAAGCTCTTTTCTTCACAGAAGGTGAATTCAACAGTGGAAGCTCTTTTCTTCATTGAAGGTGAATTTAATGGTGGAAACTCTTTTCTTCATTGAAGGTGAATTTAATGGTGGAAACTCTTTTCTTCATTGAAGGTGAATTCCATTGAGGAAACTCTTTTCTTCATAGAAGTTGAATTTAATGGTGGAAGCTCTTTTCTTCATAGAAGGTGAATTTAATGGTGGAAACTCTTTTCTTCATTGAAGGTGAATTCCATTGAGGAAACTCTTTTCTTCATAGAAGTTGAATTTAATGGTGGAAGCTCTTTTCTTCATAGAAGGTGAATTTAATGGTGGAAACTCTTTTCTTCATAGAAGGTGAATTTAATGGTGGAAACTCTTTTCTTCATAGAAGGTGAATTCCACTGAGGAAACTCTTTTCTTCATAGAAGGTGAATTTAATGGTGGAAACTCTTTTCTTCATAGAAGGTGAATTTAATGGTGGAAACTCTTTTCTTCATAGAAGGTGAATTTAATGGTGGAAGCTCTTTTCTTCATAGAAGGTGAATTCCATTGAGGAAACTCTTTTCTTCATAGAAGTTGAATTTAATGGTGGAAGCGCTTTTCTTCATAGAAGGTGAATTTAATGGTGGAAACTCTTTTCTTCATAGAAGGTGAATTCCACTGAGGAAACTCTTTTCTTCATAGAAGGTGAATTTAATGGTGGAAGCTCTTTTCTTCATAGAAGGTGAATTTAATGGTGGAAACTCTTTTCTTCATAGAAGGTGAATTCCACTGAGGAAACTCTTTTCTTCATAGAAGGTGAATTTAATGGTGGAAGCTCTTTTCTTCATAGAAGGTGAATTTAATGGTGGAAACTCTTTTCTTCATAGAAGGTGAATTCCACTGAGGAAACTCTTTTCTTCATAGAAGGTGAATTTAATGGTGGAAGCTCTTTTCTTCACAGAAGGT
Organism: Thalassophryne amazonica; assembly: GCF_902500255.1. Lineage (NCBI taxonomy): Eukaryota > Metazoa > Chordata > Actinopteri > Batrachoidiformes > Batrachoididae > Thalassophryne > Thalassophryne amazonica. Next base: position 19,140,836 of record NC_047114.1, on the reverse strand, counting down.
GAATTCAACAGTGGAAGCTCTTTTCTTCATTGAAGGTGAATTTAATGGTGGAAACTCTTTTCTTCATTGAAGGTGAATTTAATGGTGGAAACTCTTTTCTTCATTGAAGGTGAATTCCATTGAGGAAACTCTTTTCTTCATAGAAGTTGAATTTAATGGTGGAAACTCTTTTCTTCATTGAAGGTGAATTCCATTGAGGAAACTCTTTTCTTCATAGAAGTTGAATTTAATGGTGGAAGCTCTTTTCTTCATAGAAGGTGAATTTAATGGTGGAAACTCTTTTCTTCATAGAAGGTGAATTTAATGGTGGAAACTCTTTTCTTCATTGAAGGTGAATTCCATTGAGGAAACTCTTTTCTTCATAGAAGTTGAATTTAATGGTGGAAGCTCTTTTCTTCATAGAAGGTGAATTCCATTGAGGAAACTCTTTTCTTCATAGAAGTTGAATTTAATGGTGGAAGCTCTTTTCTTCATAGAAGGTGAATTCCATTGAGGAAACTCTTTTCTTCATAGAAGGTGAATTTAATGGTGGAAGCTCTTTTCTTCATAGAAGGTGAATTCCATTGAGGAAACTCTTTTCTTCATAGAAGGTGAATTTAATGGTGGAAGCTCTTTTCTTCATAGAAGGTGAATTCCATTGAGGAAACTCTTTTCTTCATAGAAGGTGAATTTAATGGTGGAAGCTCTTTTCTTCATAGAAGGTGAATTCCATTGAGGAAACTCTTTTCTTCATAGAAGTTGAATTTAATGGTGGAAGCTCTTTTCTTCATAGAAGGTGAATTCCATTGAGGAAACTCTTTTCTTCATAGAAGTTGAATTTAATGGTGGAAGCTCTTTTCTTCATAGAAGGTGAATTCCATTGAGGAAACTCTTTTCTTCATAGAAGTTGAATTTAATGGTGGAAGCTCTTTTCTTCATAGAAGGTGAATTCCATTGAGGAAACTCTTTTCTTCATAGAAGTTGAATTTAATGGTGGAAGCTCTTTTCTTCATAGAAGGTGAATTCCATTGAGGAAACTCTTTTCTTCATAGAAGGTGAATTTAATGGTGGAAGCTCTTTTCTTCATAGAAGGTGAATTCCATTGAGGAAACTCTTTTCTTCATAGAAGTTGAATTTAATGGTGGAAGCTCTTTTCTTCATAGAAGGTGAATTCCATTGAGGAAACTCTTTTCTTCATAGAAGTTGAATTTAATGGTGGAAGCTCTTTTCTTCATAGAAGGTGAATTTAATGGTGGAAGCTCTTTTCTTCATAGAAGGTGAATTTAATGGTGGAAGCTCTTTTCTTCATAGAAGGTGAATTCCATTGAGGAAACTCTTTTCTTCATAGAAGGTGAATTTAATGGTGGAAGCTCTTTTCTTCATAGAAGGTGAATTCCATTGAGGAAACTCTTTTCTTCATAGAAGTTGAATTTAATGGTGGAAGCTCTTTTCTTCATAGAAGGTGAATTCCATTGAGGAAACTCTTTTCTTCATAGAAGTTGAATTTAATGGTGGAAGCTCTTTTCTTCATAGAAGGTGAATTCCATTGAGGAAACTCTTTTCTTCATAGAAGTTTAATTTAATGGTGGAAGCTCTTTTCTTCATAGAAGGTGAATTCAATGGTGGAAGCTCTTTTCTTCATAGAAGGTGAATTCCATTGAGGAAACTCTTTTCTTCATAGAAGTTGAATTTAATGGTGGAAGCTCTTTTCTTCATAGAAGGTGAATTCCATTGAGGAAACTCTTTTCTTCATAGAAGTTGAATTTAATGGTGGAAGCTCTTTTCTTCATAGAAGGTGAATTCAACAGTGGAAGCTCTTTTCTTCATAGAAGGTGAATTCAACAGTGGAAGCTCTTTTCTTCATAGAAGGTGAATTCAACGGTTGAAACTCTTTTCTTCATAGAAGTTGAATTCAACAGTGGAAACTCTTTTCTTCATTGAAGGTGAATTTCATTGAGGAAACTCTTCTTTATAGAAGTTGAATTTAATGGTGGAAGCTCTTTTCTTCATTGAAGTTGAATTTAATGGTGGAAGCTCTTTTCTTCATTGAAGTTGAATTTAATGGTGGAAGCTCTTTTCTTCATTGAAGTTGAATTTAATGGTGGAAACTATTTTCTTTATAGAAGTTGAATTTAATGGTGGAAGCTCTTTTCTTCATTGAAGGTGAATTTAATGGTGGAAACTATTTTCTTCATTGAAGTTGAATTTAATGGTGGAAGCTCTTTTCTTCATTGAAGTTGAATTTAATGGTGGAAACTATTTTCTTCATTGAAGTTGAATTTAATGGTGGAAGCTCTTTTCTTCATAGAAGGTGAATTCAACAGTGGAAACTCTTTTCTTCATAGAAGTTGAATTCAACGGTGGAAACTCTTTTCTTCATTGAAGTTGAATTCCAATGAGGAAACTCTTTTCTTCATAGAAGTTGAATTTAATGGTGGAAACTCTTTTCTACATAGAAGGTGAATTCAACAGTGGAAACTCTTTTCTTCATAGAAGGTGAATTCCATTGAGGAAACTCTTTTCTTCATAGAAGGTGAATTCAACAGTGGAGCTATTTTCTGCATAGAAGGTGAATTCCATTGAGGAAACTCTTTTCTTCATAGAAGTTGAATTTAATGGGGGAAGCTCTTTTCTTCATAGAAGGTGAATTCCATTGAGGAAACTCT